>NW_011494718.1:2518092-2518567 GCF_000754665.1 Bison bison bison
ATCTGCTGGATCATCAAAAAGGAAGAGAATTCCAGAAAACACCTATTTCTGCTTTATTGACTATGCCAAAGCCTTTGACTGTGTAGATCACAATAAAGTGTGGAAAATTCTGAAAGAGATGGGAATACCAGACCACCTGCCTCTTGAGAAATCTGTATGCAGGTCAGGAAGCAACAGTTAGAACTGGACATGGAACAGCAGACTGGTTCCAAATAGGAAAATAACTACCTCAAGGCTGTATATTGTCATCCTGCTTATTTAACTTGTATGCAGAGTACATCATGAGAAATGCTGGGCTCAGTGAAGCACAAGCTGGAATCAAGATTTCTGGGAGATATATCAATAACCTCAGATATGCAAGATATATCAATAACCTCAGATATGCAGATGACACCACCTTTATGGAAGAAAGCAAAGAACTAAAGAGCCTCTTGATGAAAGTGAAAGAGGAGACTGAAAAAGTTGGCTTAAAACT
>NW_011494718.1:2518667-2520144 GCF_000754665.1 Bison bison bison
TGACTAGATGGACCTTTGTTGGCAAAGTAATGTCTCTGCTTTTGAATATGCTATCTAGGTTGGTCATAACTTTCCTTCCAAGCAGTCAATGTCTTTTAATTTCATGGCTGCAATCACCATCTGCAGTGATTTTGGAGCCTCAAAAAATAAAGTATGACACTGTTTCCACTGTTTCCCCATCTATTTGATGAAAGAGAGACCATTCATGTATGACCTAAATCAAATCCCTTATGATTATACAGTGAAAGTGAGAACTAGATTTAAGAGACTAGATCTGATAGAGAGAGTGCCTGATGAACTATGAATGGAGGTTCGTGACATTCTACAGGAAACAGGGATCAAGACCATCCCCAAGAAAAAGAAATGCAAAAAGACAAAATGGCTGTCTCAGGAGGCCTTACTAATAGCTGTGAAAAGAAGAGAAGGGAAAAGCAAAGGAGAAAAGGAAAGATATAAGCATCTGAATGCAGAGTTCCAAGGAATAGCAAGGAGAGATAAGAAAGCCTTCCTTAGCAATCAGTGCAAAGAAATAGAGGAAAACAACAGAATGGGAAAGACTAAAGATCTCTTCAAAAAAATTAGAGATACCAGGGGAACATTTCATGCAAAAATGGGCTCAATAAAGGACAGAAATGGTATGGACCTAACAGAAGCAGAAGATATTAAGAAGAGGTGGCAAGAATACACAGAAGAACTGTACAAAAACGATCTTCACGACCCAGATAATGATGATGGTGTGATCACTAAACTAGAGCCAGACATCCTGGAATGTGAAGTCAAGTGGGCCTTAGGATGCATCACTATGAACAACGCTAGTGGAGGCGATGGTATTACAGTTGAGCTATTTCGAAAACTAAAAGATGATGCTGGGAAAGTGCTGCACTCAATATGCCAGCAAATTTGGAAAACTCAGCAGTGGCCACAGGACTGGAAAAGGTCAGTTTTCATTCTAATCCCAAAGAAAGGCAATGTCAAAGAATACTCAAACTACCGCACAATCGCGCTCATCTCACTTGCTAGTAAAGTGAAAGTGAAAGTGAGGTCGCTCAGTCGTGTCCGACTCTTTGCGACCCCATGGATTGCAGCCTACCAGGCTCCTTCGTCCATGGGATTTTCCAGGCAAGAGTACTGGAGTGGGTTGCCATTGCCTTCTGCGGAACACAGTAGTAAATTAATGCTCAAAATTCTCCAAGCCAGGCTTCAGCAGTATGTGAACTGTGAAGTTCCAGATGTTCAAGCTGGTTTTAGGAAAGGCAGAGGAACCAGAGATCAAATTGCCAACATCTGCTGGATCATCAAAAAAGGAAGAGAATTCCAGAAAAACACCTATTTCTGCTTTATTGACTATGCCAAAGCCTTTGACTGTGTAGATCACAATAAAGTGTGGAAAATTCTGAAAGAGATGGGAATACCAGACCACCTGCCTCTTGAGAAATCTGTATGCAGGTCAGGAAGCAACAGTTAGAACTGGACATGT
>NW_011494718.1:2520244-2541462 GCF_000754665.1 Bison bison bison
TGGCTTAAAACTCATCATTCATGAAACTAAGATCATGGCATCTGGTCCCATCACTTCATGGCAAATAGATGGGGAAACAGTGGAAACAGTGGCTGACTTAATTTTTTGGGGGTCCAAAATCTCTGTGGATGGTGACTGCAGCCATGAAATTAAAAGATGCATACTCCTTGAAAGGAAAATTATGACCAACCTAGACAGAATATTAAAAAGCAGAGACATTACTTTGCCAACAAAGGTCTGTCTAGTCAAAGGTATGGTTTTTACAGTAGTGGTGTATGGATGTGAGAGTTGGACCATAAAGAAAGCTGAGCACCAAAGAATTGATGCTTTTGAACTGTGGTGTTGGAGAAGACTCTTGAGAGTCCCTTGGACTGCAAGGAGATCCAACCAGTCCATCCTAAAGAAGACCAGTCCTGGGTGTACATTGGCAGGACTGATGCTGAAGCTGAAACTCCAATACTTTGGCCACCTGATGCAAAGAACTGACTCATTTGAGAAGACCCTGATGCTGGGAAAGATTGAAGATGGGAGGAAAAGGGGACGACAGAGGATGAGATGGTTGGATGGCATCACCGACTTCATGGACATGAGTTTGAGTAAACTCTGGCAGTTGGCGATGGAGAGGGAGGCCTGGCGTGCTGCAGTCCATGGGGTCGCAGAGTCATACATGACTGAGCCACCAAACTGAGGAGGTACGGGTTCAATCCCTGGGTCAAGAAGTTCCCTTGAAGGAGATCATGGCAACCCACTTCAGTATTCTTGCCTGGAGAATCCCAGGGACAGAGGAGCCTGGTGGTCTATGGTCCATGAGATTACAACGAATTGGACATGAGTCAATCGTCTGAGCATGCACACATGCACACTCTTAGTGTTTAACACTCAGTAGAGGAGGCAAAGCCTTATTCAGATTCTATTTTATTAAGGGGCTGTGTACATATATGTACTTAATACTTCACCAAACTAGGTCTCAAGCCAGCCAAATATTAGGCTGTGTTTATAAAGTTGGTGATATAAGTATATGAAGTTCTCTAGCTCATGAAAAGTTTTCCAGCTAATTTAATGATTACACCGGCAATGCTCCAGGTTGTCATTTGTGGGCATAAATCTTTCCCAGGATCAGAACGTCTTTTCCTCCCTGTTCTTCCAACATGTTACTGAAGAGAAGGCATGGGTAATAGAGATGAGGGAATCAGTCTCTACATCGATCATGTCTTGCTTTCTGGGAAATTGTTCCTGTTGGCAGGTGAAGCATCTTCAAGTCCCAGCTTCTGGCATGTTTGGAGGGAGGGCAAATGACTTGTTCTACTTGTTCTACTATTTTTCTACTTCTAGAATTTTCTAAGTCTACCTCTTTGATAATGTCACCCTGCTTCTTCTCCCCTCTTTCTATGCTTGAAATCTTCAAGGAACTCTCCACATAAAACATAAGTTGCTGGCTAGTCCTACATCTGCCTCTGTACGGATATTCTCCATCTGCATCCTTCAACCTCAAAATCTCTTCCCCTTCCTCCCTGCTCCCTCCGTTACCTGTGATGTGATTGCATCTCTCCCCCCTGTTCTCTGCTTCATCTTCTGTGCTCTCCTTCTTCTACATGTCTTCAATATCCTTAGTTTCAAGCAATTTTCCCCTTTTGTTTTAACTGCAGGCAAACTCTTTATTCTCCCCCATCCCCAATTTCTCTTTTGTCTCTATTACTCCCTTGAATACTAAATTTTGTTGTCTATTTCTCTGAAAGAACAGGCTGGTCTTAAAACACTTTTGCCCTTTAGTCATTTGCTATGTAAAATCTCACACTATCTGGTGCCTGCCCCATAATTCCATGGAAACTCTCATGGAAAAGTCATCTGAAGACCTCCTAATTTGTTGCCATTCAGTCACTTAGTCCTGTCTGTCTCTTTGCAACCCCATGAACTGCAGCACACCCCATGGAGATTTGACCTCCTAATGGAGAAACCCAGGAACCTATTTCAGCCTTCAACTTCTTAGACACACCTGTGTGATTATCCCCTATAGACAAGTCTCTCCTCTGCAGGATAACTATCTGGGCTTTGCTACAGTGGAACTTTACTGACCTAGTTCCCACTCTCATCAGCTCCCTCTGTGCCTTTCTTGCTTTCTTTTGGCATCTAACCTTGTAAAAGAGGGAACTCCTTCAGGCACTGCACTGAGAATGTCTATTTTGGTGCCCCACACTCCTTCTATTTGCCTTTTCATTCATTCCCTGGTGTTAGCTTTATACATGTGAACTCCCAACATTTGTTACAGTGAGACATGAGGCCTCAAAGAGGGCCCTTGGGTTGTATCTGTTGACTCTTGAATCATTTATTTATTCATTCACTCAACAAGATGATGGTTGCATGGTGTTTTGTTTGTGTTTGTATGTTTGGCATTAAGCTGGAATGTTTTTAATTTTAGGTATCTAAGAACAGTGGCCATGCATATTTAGCTAACTTTCCATTTGATAATGATATTTGTGATTTGAAAGCTTCATCTTTCTTACTTAAGTCTCACAATAACATCTCAAATGGCCCTACTCCCTCATGATCCCAGCTTTTCACCAATGACTTGGTTTCTGGATGTAAGGGTAGCATGTGGGAAACTAGTCAAAAAGAAACAGTGCTTCTCAAGCCATGTGTGAATCAGCAACCAAAGTTTGCATTTTTGAAATAGTTTTGGCAGTTGGGAGAATGATCCTGAGCCCGTTAGGACTGTTATCTCTGAGTGGAAAGAAGGAGTCATATGAGGGTGAGGTGGAGCAGAATGAAATCAGTGGAGAAGAGGTAGCAATTAGACGAACTCAACAACAACGTGGGAAAGGTTAGACACAAATATTCCACTGAAGTTGAATGTGATTTAAAGCCAGAAAATTCCTGGGAAACCACATAAGGCAAACCTCTCATTTCACAGATAAGGGACCCAGTCAGTTCAGTTCAGTTGCTCACTCGTGTCCAACTCTTTGCGACCCCATGAACTGCAGCATGCCAGGCCTCCCTGTCCATCACCAACTCCCGGAGTTCACCCAAACTCATGTCCGTTGAGTCAGTAATGCCATCCAACCATCTCATCCTCTGTTGACCCCTTCTCCTCCTGCCTTCAATCTTTCCCCGCATCAGGGTCTTTTCCAATGAGTCAGCTCTTTTCTTCAGGTGGCCAAAGTATTGGAGTTTCAGCTTCAAAATCAGTCCTTCCAATGAACACCCAGGACTGATCTCCTTTAGGATGGATTGGTTGGATCTCCTTGCAGTCCAAGGGACTCACGAGAGTCTTCTCCATCATAGTTCGAAAGCATCACTTCTTTGGCACTCAGCTTTCTTTATAGTTCAACTCTCACATCCATACATGACCCACTGGAAAAACCATAGCCTTGACTAGATGGACCTTTGTTGGCAAAGTAATGTCTCTGCTTTTGAATATGCTGTCTAGGTTAGTCATAACTTTCCTTCTAAGGAGTAAGCCTATTTTTAATTTCACTCACCACCTGCAGTGATTTTGGAGCCCAGAAAAATAAAGTCAGCAACTGTTTCCACTGTTTCCCCATCTATTTGCCATGAAGTGATGGGATCAGATGCCATGATCTTAGTTTCATGAATGATGAGCTTTAAGCCAGCTTTTTCACTCTCCTCTTTCACTTTCATCAAGAGGCTCTTTAGTTCTTCCTCACTTTCTGCTATAAAGGTGGTGTCATCTGCATATCTGAGGTTATTGATATTTCTCCCAGCAATCTTGATTCCAGCTTATGCTTCCTCCAGCCCAGCGTTTCTCATGATGTACTCTGCATATAAGTTAAATGAGCAGGGTGACAATATACATCCTTGATGTACTCCAGGGACCCAGAGAGGTTGTTATTTAGTCAGTTACACTAGTAAGTCATCAGTAGAACCACACCAGGATCCAGTGCTCCAGTGCTCAGATCCTGCTGCCTTGAGATGCTATCAGAACACAGGCTGCCCAGCGCTTGTCTGATGGTCCTCTCTGGTGGGCCTTTTACACTCAGAAAGTCTTTTTTAAATTTCCTTTTTATCTGTTTTTATTTTTGGCTATGCTGGGTCTTTGTTGCTCCATGGACATTTCTCTTGTTGCAGCAAGTGAGGGCTATTCTCTAGTTGCCATGCACAGGTTTCTTATCGTGGTGGCTTCTGTTACCGCAGAGCACAAGCTCTGGGGCATGCAGGCTCAGGAGTCGCAGCTCCCAGGCCCTAGAGCACAAGCTGTGGTTGTGGTGCACAGGCTTAGTTGCCCCAAGACATGTGTGATCATCCTGGAGCAGGGATCAAACTTGTGTCTCCTGCATTGGCAGGCAGATTCTTTACCTCTGAGTCAACAGGGAACCCCATCTCAGGATTTTTTAAAAGCATAACCAGTAACAATTTAGCAATACTTTCACAGAAAATTTAAGAAAGCAACAACTTTGCAGGAGCTAAGTTGCCCACATTCCATGTAGCTTTTTTCTTCCTCCAGAGTCTTTCCATCACCCAAGATGAGATGACCCATGTGTTGTCTCAGCCATCATCCCGCCTTGTGGTTTCTAGACCTTAGACTTCATTCCTACATGTCAGTCAATTCCCAGGCCCATAGTCCAGATATTGCCACTGCCAGTAAAACTTCACTCTCCAACATCCCTTTCCAGTTCTTCCACTGCTCAAACTAGTTATGTCTGTTCTGTGAATCTTCTAGACCCATTCTGCCTCCCTATCCTCCCACACTGCTCTTGGCCTCAATTTTCTCATCCAGCTTGGACCACATAGTCAGCCATTTCAACCACATCTTTGCCAGAATCTATGAGCCCCTCACCCTCACAGTCTCTGAGTGTTGGGATCAACAATTCATAACCCTCACTTAACCCCATTTCATCTGTTTGCTGTTCCTGACCTGCTGAATTCAGTTGAAAAAAATAACAAAGTTTTAAAAAATTAGTCACTGGAACATATTTATCATTTGCACTCTCACTTGGGCCCTAATTTTAGCAAATGAGCCTTTTTATCCTCCTCAGCCTCTTTCTGTCTCCCAGATTGTGAAGTTCTCACTTCAGCTCCTTCATTTCCATGGCATGACCCTCAGAGAGGAACTCATCTCCTAAAATACTAGAAATGGACCCAGTGATGTACTGCCTTCAAATTCTACCTTCCCACCTCCAAATAAATGCATCTTTACCTGCCCTAACCTTCTTCAATCATCTCTCAAAAAAGCTATTTAGATACAAACACTTCCGCTTACTCCATTTCAATAATGAGGGAATCCTCCTTATTGCATAGAGATGTTAAAAATCACCATTGCACTGGGAGAAGTTAAGCCTTCTGCTTTGTCTCTTTTCACTTCTGATCGAATGTCTAGGTCTATTTTTCTCTAAGTTTTACAAACACACACATATGTGCCTGAATTTAAGAACTGTGTATAAACCAGTAAAATGAGTGTCTTTGGTTAGTAGTGGGTTTTCTTTACAGAGCTCAGGTGAATGTTGGCACGTGTAAGGTGTGAGCATTGTATTCCCACAAAATCCAGGGGTGAGTCACACTAGTTCCACCAGTAACGAAATGCTGACTCTCGGCAGGTAACACACATGGGCAGCCTACTGACGTCACATGAAACGGGAGTTTTTCATAATCCTAATCTTTTTATTTTCAAAGTCTCTAAATTAACAATTCAGCTCTCGGGTCACTTTACAAGATATTCTGGGTACCTATGAGCTCCAGGTATGTTTCAAGAATTTATTTTAACCAAGCAGCAACTACACTCATGGTATTTTCCCATGAACACCATTTCCACTGGGAGAAATTACTTAGCCATCTGCACATCAGGAAAATGGACATTTTGATGGCCTAGAATCCTGGCAAAAAAACCACACTCTATATTTCACATAGAAAGACTGAGAAAAAATACAAAGGTATGATATCCCCTAAATAAATCTCAGTATTTGTCCCTCCTTATCGAATAAACACAAGAGATCATTTGAATGTTCCTTGAATTATATCTAGATTGCCATTAGACCAAAAAAAAAAAATTGAAAACAAAACTATATATATTAGAAGGAGATCTTATGTATGTAATTTCTTTGACTAGATCCCATTTTCAGTTTAGTTATTTTCAAACTCCAGGCTGATGGCCATAGCAATGTTCTGTCTTTCATAAATCTGGAGAAGATACACACTCAGACTTCCTAAGGCTTCTCCTAGGCAGTTGATCCTGACCTTGGGGGCCCTTAATCCACAGAGGGGGATGGAATGGAGAGACTAAGCCATCTGTTACTGTGTTTTATCTTGAGTTGTTCATAACCTACTTATTACACTTGGCATATGACATGATGTCCACAGCTATACTTCTTTCCTGAATTTGTTTGGAGTTGATGGATGATGGCCCCTGAGCCAGCCCCCATGAACGGCGCTTTTTTGCAAAACTATTTTGCTCAGTGTCAGAAATAACTTTGCTTAACTTATTACATTTCTTTATTGAGTCTAAATAAAGATGCATGTCATCTGATAGTTTATGAAGTAATGCACACATGCTCTTAATATGGCAAGCAATGCATAGAACTTGGGGGAATTTAAACATTCAATCTCTCACCTTCTCTCTCTGTTTCACACCAAAAAAAAAAAAAGAAAGAAGAGGGAAACTTATCTTATTTGGGAGTTAATAGGAAACTCTAACAATTTCAAGTAGGGTTTAAGGATTTTGTGTGCTCTATTTTTTTAAAAATATCCATAAAATGAAAATCTCTGGGAAAGTTTAAGGAAGTTAGGGCTTCCCTGGTGGCTCAGATGGTACAGAATCTGCCCATACTGCAGGAGACCCAGGTTTGATCCCTGGGTTGGGAAGATTCCTTGGAGGAGGGCATGGCAACCCACTCCAGTGTTCTTGCCTGGAAAATCCCATGAACAGAGGAGCCTGGTGGGCTACAGTCCATGGGGTTACAAAGAGTTGGACACGTCTGAGCGACTAACACTAACTAAGCAAGTTTAGAACTTATGAATATTTAGTTCCTACGGCATTTTGGAGATTCTCAGAAAGAATAGGAATCTCTTCTTTTGTGCTTGCTTTCAGGGTTTCCACTCATTTTGCTGTGATCCTGAGCACTTCTGTACACCAGATCTCAGGACAATAATGAAACAAATTAAGTGTGGCTCCAGTGGTTTTGGATTGAACCAGTAAGTTATCTTTATTAATACATGCAGAGGAAAAGTTCTCATTTTTATTGCATTGCTTCCTTGATGACAAAGGCAGTAACAGTACTGAACCAGCACCAAAGAAATCTCCAGCTTTTGGCAGCAGGTTAATTTTCCTGTGTGCTCGGTACTGTTAGGACTTGGCACCATCCAGCTCACCCACTCCTGGCTTCCAAAAGCAGCCCCATCCCCCTTTTCTAATGCTGCCTCTCTTTGCTCACCCTGACATTTTCTTGGCTTTAGCTGAAATTTTGACACATAAATCCCACTTGTCAAATGATATTGTAAAACAAGCATCCAAGTGTCAGCACATGGCCCTATAGTCTGGGGACCAGAGAGTAGAGCGAGGAACACCTCGACAGCAGCTTTCATCTGCCTCCAGCCATCTGCAAGTAATTTGAAACCAGTTTCCAATGCAGCTAGGTTTTTTTTTTTTTTTTTTGGCCTAGTAACACATGCACAGCAAAAAGAATGGGCCGGAGTCATCAGAACCTGTTAACTCTGTAATGAGCGGATAAAACTGTATATTTTTCAAACCTGCATCAGACCCATCCATTAGCATTCAGCAGTTGGTCTAAAGTCTCTTTTTACTTACAGTCTTATCAGACAACTCTAGCCCATTAAGATACCACATTTGCAAAACACTCCCATCTCCTGGCCTCACATCTCTGAACCTCAGCATGGCTGAGACCCTGATAGGACTTCTGTGAACCTTCTGAGTCTGGGACACTTCCCTGTCACTTAAGGATAAAAATAGAGAGTTGAAGTCAAGATGTGGAAATACTTTATTAAAAAGTGCCTTCTTTTTCTAACCCAGTTCTCAAAATATCTGTAATTATTCTTTATTCTTAGCAAGCTTATGGGAATTTTGGTATGGTTTGCAAGAACGATGAAAAAAAATCTCCTGCAAAGCAATGAGGAGAAACTCAAGAAAGAGAGGGTATAAGGAGGGAGTGATGGCAAAGAAATGCCAGTCAATCCCAGGTCCTTGCCTGGGCCAATTCAACCTCATTGAATATCAGTTTCTTTATCTGTAAAATGGGGACACTAATAGGTACCTCATAAAAATGGCTAAATTGAATCAGAAAATTTATCTAAATTGCTCAGCAAATGCTATTATTATTTTCTTTCTTGCACTGCCCCCTCAGTAGTAAGGAAGTACAGGAACCAACCAGAGGTAGTTACTGAATTCAATTGTATGGACCCTGTAGAAGCCACAACCTAGCCAAAGGTCTCTGCCTTAGTTGGGGCGGGCGGTGGCGGGTTGGGGGGGGTGTTCTTTTTCTGTTGGGGTTTGAGTAGCCAAATATTGAAATGGAAACTGAGATCAAGACAGCACAAGCTTTATTTAGTGGCCAAAAAATGAAGAAGTGGAAACTAAGTTCCCAGATCAACCTCTTGCCCACCTAGTGAGGGATTTAATTTTAAAGAGTAAAGATAACAGGAGGAGGAGTGAGGCTAATGATGGGGAGGTGAGGCACGTGCATTAGTCGACCAGGGAAGGCGGGGCTTTTTCAAGAAAGTGGACTGCTGCCCCTTTTTACCCTTATTGTCTGGTCCTTATTGTCTGGTCCTGGTCACTGGTAGGTGTGTCATTTAATATGCTAATGTAGTCAAATCAGCATATAATGAGATTCAGGGCCCATTGCAGGTGAGATTCCTCACCATCTTGGTTGTAGTTGGCTGCATCTGGTGTTTTTGTTTGTATTTTCCTTTATTATTTCTGACCCCTTTAACAAAGATTTATGTTAACCCCTCGTGATATATAAATGATGACCACTCAAACACACACTGACACAGCAGGACACAACTTCTCTCCCTCCTGCCCATCATCACCAGTATGTTCAGATCCTTTGAACTTTTAAAAATCAAACTTGCAAACAAACCTAAATTTTGTAAAATGGTATTAAACAACTTTTGCATATGAAAAAAGAAAAGATTTATGTTAACTCCTGCTAAAGGTGGGTGTTAATGGGTTTTGAGCAAAGACCTGGAGTAGCTCCAGCAACAGTTTTGCTGTGAATCTAAAGAAGCTTAAGCATCATGGCCCATCTCACCTGGACCTTCATATATCAATAGACTTGTAAAATTTTAAAAGGTAAAATATGTTATTGTTATTTTAAAATAAAATATTATTTTAAAAAGTAAAATTGGTAACAAATCAGCTTTTAAAAGTCACCAATTCAAAAAGAATTTAAGCTCAATCTTTGCACAATAAAGTTTGAAATAACCTAAAATCTACAATTTTAATACAAAAGAGACAATAGAAAATTTTCCAACTTTGACAAGAATCCTCAATTTTTACATAACAATACCATTAACAAGTTGTAAAGTGGAAAGAATGTTATGAAACAATAATTAAACATTCTGAACATCCACGCTGAAAGAAATATAAAGTTATTTTCTTTTCTCTTAGTAAAAGACCATCAAAAAAAAGCATTATCATAAAAAGGAATAATTAAAGAGTATTATTAAGTGTAAATAATTAAAGACCAAAAATGTAGGGAAAAATTATTTTAAAGGTGTGTCATGAGGTTAATTAATGAAAATATATTAAATTTTTGGAGCTTGTAATGAGATAATCATTTTCAAATATTGTAATTTGTTTTGGTTGGTCATACTGATGCCAGCTTCTATACACTGACATCAAATTAAAGCTCAAGGACAAAGTTTTGGGTAAAGTTGAAAAGAATAGTTTTATTGCTTTGCCAGCAAAGGGGTCACAAACCTGTATGCCCTAACCTGGAGGGGGTAGTGAGGAGTTTCATAGTAATAATTCAAAAAGGGTGTGATCAGCTCGTGGACAATCTTCTGACTGGCTGGAGGTGAGGTAAGTGGGAGTCAGCATTATCAATATTCTGGTTCCAGCTGGTCTGGGGTCTTCATGCTTGTGGGCAACATCCAGTTAACTTCTCCACCTGATGAAGATTTCAGTGTCTGCAAAAGAGCTCAGAGATATTGTGTTGGCACCCCTTGAGGGGTCCAGGGCCCTGTCCAGTGGCTGCACTGTCGTTTCCTGACTGTGCCTCACTTGTCTCAGCATCCCCTCCCTCCCTGATTGGCAACTGTTTGAACCTGCCCATTGGAATGCAGGGGAGGTCATGGAGGCTGAACAAGCCTATTTCCTGTCATCAAGAAATGGCGAGCAGGTGCCCCGCAGGATCCTGCTCAGTTTCATCATTATAAATTAATACTCACTTCCATATCAAGCTTTTTCATAATTTTTATTCTTTTCTTCAAAGAAGACTTTCAAAATTGTACAAGCTTCCGGCCTCAGGACACCCAAGGGGCCAAGGAATGAACTACATTCCTGTGAACACAGGCCGCCCAGCCAGACACTTGGGAAAGCGTCCTCTACTTTATTTCTGGACACAGCTACCCCTGCGGCCCTCACATCCAATCCCGGCCTCCTCCTCCCCTCTGTGGTCAGGCCCTCCTCCTTCAGGGTCACCCCCAGGAAGGCCAGAAGCCAACACTGTCCTCTGCACCCCGCTTCCCCTCTTTGCCACTCTGCCACGGGCAGGATTCACCTGTGCAAACTCACCCTCTGGGACCTTGCTGAAGTCCAAACCAGAAAGCCCGTCAGAGTTCACTTTGTGACAACCAATTAGCTGACTAAATGCTAGACTCTAAATGAGCCATGCAATTATGTTGTTACCAAGTTTCCCAAAAGTCTCAACAGTCCATCTAAAAGAAAGAACACCAACGTTCGGAGGCCTCAGGGCGGGAGGCACTTTCTGGGCCCCTCAGCACCAGAGCTTCTTTTTAAGCTGGCTGGCAGTTAGTTGGAGATCTTTCCAGAATTTAACATACTGTAGCTGGTCCAGAGGAGTCTTTAAAGACAATAACTCCTTGTTTTGTTTCTGTTTTTCAGAACTTTTCACAGACTATTACCAAGATGTTTGGATAATGTAGTCATCCCAGAGGACAAACCCATGGGCTTCAGTTTACAAAATTCTGTGGAGTTCCCACTATACTCTGGGACCAGAAGGAAAACCACCCCTGCTGCCAGGCCCTCCCCTTAGCAGCCCCACCCCCAGCGGTGTAGCGTTCCATCACTCACCATTAGGACTATCACAGTTTAGTCACCAGTCACCTTTTCAACCTCACTGCCACCCACACGGACGTCCATCCGATTCAGCAGTCCCCAAACTCAGCTGATGAGCGGAGTCGCAGGCAAGCATGTGACCAGCTCAGCACCTCCGCCTCACTGTGAACTCACTGAGTCAGGGTCACAGGGATGTGAAGCTGGGGATGTGTGCCAGGCCCCCAGGTAATGTCAATGATTCATTTATTCTTCATTCTCAGATATATTTCCCATGCTAGTTGCTGGCCAGTCTCCCCCATGCCTTTTTACCAGCTTTACTATTTGGTCGCCCTTCTTCCATAAACTCAGTATTCCATCCTGCTTGAAGAAACCCCACTCCTCTGTGTTTAAGGACCAGAATATTCATACAGCAAGTCCCCATCACTGTCCATGCTGCCTGGAACAATCTACAGACCAAAGGTCTTTCTGGGCCACATGACAACCAAACTGATCTTTGCAACATACAAATCCACATACGCCACTGGGAGCCTGTCCTGGGCCTTGCCTGTTGCAGCCTTTCCTGGTTCTGGGTCCCTTTGGCACCATCTTCCACCGCCATCTCACAGGACCCTCCAACCCACACCTCCTCAATTCTGCAAACGGGCCATGTTACTGCCCTTGTCCCGTGGCATTTGCACGTGCTGTTCCCCCTCATACTTATTGCCCAGTCAGGGGACTAAGCGTCTTCTTAAAACCAATAATGTCTCAGCAACCAGAATGTGAACAGAAAACATTTTGAGTGTATTCAGCAATTAAAAAGAAAGCACTAAAATAGTTATCACAGGAAAAGAGCACAGCTTTGTTGGCCTTCCTACATTGTTTGAATGATCAGTGAAGTCTTTATTTTTAAACATGTGCTGCAGGGAGGCTGCTGGGAAGGAAAGCTCCAGCATTTTGTTCTGGGCCCCATTCCCAGAGTTTCTCATTCAGCAGATCTGGGATGGATGTGAGAATCCATCCCAGAATTGTATGTTTAACAATTTCCCAGGTGCTGCTGGCATCGATCATCCAGTATTTACAACTCTGAATACACAACAGAGTCACTAGCTGAGCTCTTAAAAATACAGTTGCCTGGGCTCACCCCAGACCAATTAACTAGGAATCTCTGGGGACAGAGCCCAGGCACTTTTATGTTAAGCTTCACAGGTGATAGTATTACACAGTCAAAATGGAAAATCACTAGTCTATGAGTTACATTCTTAATTTAGGCAGAGGATTCCTACTCATAGAACATTTCTCTCCTTTGGCTAGTTAACTTTTACCTATTTTTTAGATGTCAACTCATGTCACTTCCTTTCTTATAAGCCCTAAGGTACCTGTGTCTCTCTTTGGGAGGCTGTCTCAGATTGTAACAGCAGGTCATTGATATGATGGTTTCAGCACTGTTTGTCTTCAAGGCTGGAAGTCCTATGGGTCTGGGCTCATCATTGAAACCTCTGTGTCTAATGAAGTGCATAGCACATCACAGCTCTTCAATAAATATTTATCAAATGAATAAACCACAAATTACCTAGTTGCTACTCATTTCTCTTGTATCTTGTGAGACCAGTTCTAAGAAACATGTAGAAGGAACTTTGCAACTTGCCTGGCAGCTCAGTACGTAGGAGGCAGATCCATCTCATCCCGCAGGGCAGCAAGCATGCAGGTGCATAAGGCTCAGAGCCTTGAACCAGTACCCACATTATGGACAGGAAAACCCCCGGTCCAAGAAAGAGCAAGGAAGGTTCCTTCTTTCTGTAGGTTGGCGCCCAAAAAGTCATCCATGAGAAATCAAAAACCCAGATTTGCCCATGTGTTGGTAAGAAGCCCAAACTGACATGATCTGCACAGTTCTACAACACCAAGCTGAAAAGTTTGTGGTTGGGAGCAAGTGTGACGTACAGGGTGAGGGACGGGAATTTTTCAAGACCTTTTCACAAAAAATTCTTTACAAAACTCTTGAGAATACAAATCACTATGTTTAGAAACTTGGTGCAGAAGAATAAGCAACACCAAAGGCTAGAAGGACAGTAAAGACAGATTTTAAATGAATATGCTTTAAAATGATTAAAGATATAAATTAACAAGTTAACACTTTAATAAAAGAAGAAGACATGAATAAAGGGGCATTTAGAGCAGCTGCAGTGTTGAGTGCATCCAGGCTCAAGAGACATCTCAATGAACCAGGAAGGCCTCCAAGAACCCCAGGAACCCCAACCCTAGGGCCTCCCCAGCCCCAAAGGGGCAGAGTACATAGTAGAGAGGGGGACAGTCCTAAAGGGAGGTTTAGGAAACAGGAAACAGAGGTGAAACCTTGCATGGCTGGAGGCACGTGGAGGCAGAGGAAGGACCGTGGTCCCTGGGCAAATGTGCAGGAGCAAGGGCTGAGGCTGATGCTGAGATGCACGGGGCCAGGGAGGGCCAGGCCCCGCCATCTGACCAGAGCCTGTCTCCTTACCCCAGGGAGAAAATACAGTCATCCCGGCGGGGAAAGGGAAGAGAGCAGCATGGGGAGAATGGAGATTGGCTGAGTATCTGCTCAAAGGGGCTAATTCCGAAGCAACTGACCACCTTAAATTGTCAAGTTTGTCATGTGCCATTGAGGGAGACGGGAACTGAGTTAACAGACATAAAGTTTCTACAGAAATACAGTTACTGTACAGTCACAGCTGACTTTGCTTTTTGTAGCTCACATTTTTATCTAGACACAAGACGGCTTTTGCTGTTTTGCAATGAGAGGAGTCTTGCCACCACGGGAATCACATCACCCTTGGATTTGTCATTTTGCAAGGAAGATACTGGTCTCCTTGTAAATATTGTGCTGTCATGATACAAAGGACAGTGCCTTGCCAGGATGGGGACATAAATCTCTACAAAAGATTTTCTCATTCCTTGCCTGCCTCCCCAGAAGCAGGGTGTGGGGGACATACATGCACCCTAATCCTACTGCCTTATGGACATAGCAGCGGGCTCTGGGCAGGTACAGCTTTACTGCAGATGGGCATGGTGGCATGGCACTCATACAGTCAGCCTTGAGACCCAGTGATGCCAGTCTGTCTTTATTTTTTATAAATGTATTCATTTTAATTGGAGGCTAGTTACTTTACAATCTTGTAGTGGTTATGCCATACATTGACATGAATCAGCCACGGGTGTACATGCGTTCCCCATCCTGGAGTTCTGCTCTCTCTTTATGCTGAGGAATCCTGTGTCAGAGTCTGCTAAGCTGAAGGTCAAACTTCAGGCCCTGGAGAATTCACACTACGGAGCCCCTTAGCGCCAGTTTTTCCCCTCAGTGCCACTTGCTCATCCCACCCCACACCCATACCTCTGCTGGTCCTGCCTGGACCACCTCCTGTTTGTACATCTGTGTGCAAATCACCTCTTGAACTACAACCACTAGGTCAGCACCTGATGCCTGTGTGCCTCCTGGTTTTCTGAAAAACTCTGATAATCCTTCAGTTTGATCTCTGCCCTGTGCACCATGACAGATATTGCAGGTATGGGTTACTAGGGGTCCTGTAGAGTCACTGGAGAAAGAGGGGGATCTCAGATGTAATTCACCTAAACCAGAAGTGCCTCGTCAGTGTATCCATGAGCTGACTGTAAGACTGCTCGGTAGCAGCAGATGGGGTGAGCCCAGGGGATGCGCTGGCCCCGTTTTCTCCACGGGCAGCCTCCCAGGTGGACGATGGCGCCATCATCCCCTTTCCGCTTGCTGTCACCGGATTGCTTGACTAGGTGGAACATAAGGCTCTCCCCTCGCTTTAATCCTGCCTGGTAGCCCATCTCTGTTCATAGTTGGACCCATAGGAGGTGCCAACAAAGGAGAATAAGATGAACTCAGGGCAGTTTTAAACACTTTTTAAACAGTTTTTAAACAGTTTAAACACTTTTTAAACAGTTTAAACACTTTTTAAAAGGTCATCACTGAAGCCTCAGAGAAAGAGAAACTTTAAAATATGCCTGAAAGACATATAAGTAGATTTGAACAAATAAAAAGATACACGTGCTCTCGGAAAGTGTGTGTCAACGTCATAAAAATGTCACTTCTGCCCAAGATTATTCCCATTCTTGTTAAATTTACTCTAAAATACTCATATTTTTGTGTCCCTCTTATGGCTTTTATTAATGATGGGGGTTTTCTAATGCAAATTAGTATCAGAATAGAACTGGAGTCTCCCTTTCTCTTGAAGTTTCAATGATGGTATTTTTAAAAGTCCCTATTTAGGAGAATTTCTGTTCTTTAAAAACACCTATCAAGCATAAGACATACATTTGGAGAAAATATTTGCAAAAACACATGGCTGATATAGAAACAGGTATCGAGAACATATAAATAACTCTCCAATCTCAACAGTAAGAAGCAAAACAATCCAATTTTTAATTATTGGGAAAAAATATTTGAACAGATTCTTCACCAAAGAAGATATACAGATGGCAAATAAGACATGTAAAGATACTTGACAGTATCTGTTCTGTGAGAAATGAAATTAAAACCACAGTGAGGTACTACTTTATAACTGTCATAATGGCAAAAAGAGAGAGCATGAAAAAAACTGGAAAGAAGGAAGGAAGGCAGGCAGGAGGGAGGCAGGGTGGGAGGAAGGAAGGAAGAAAAAAAGTAAAAGAAATGTTGATGAGGACGCAGGACGTGTGGAGCCACTGGAACTGGAACTCTCTCACTTCGCTAGAAGGAATGCAAATTGCTACAGAAACTCTGGGAAAAGTCTAGAAGTCTCATAAAGTTAAAAACACACTTAAAGAATCAACAATTTCACACCTAGCTATTTATCCAAGAGAAACAAAAATCTATGTCCATACAAAGGTTTTGTTCAAAATCATGCCAATGTCTAAATGCTAAATGGATTTTTTATATGTGTGGTATATCAATACAATGAAATATTACTCATCCATAAGCAGGAACCATTAAAGGATCTGCTAGTTTCTACAGCATGGATTAAGATACACTCTAATAAGTGAATGAAGCCAGATCCAACACTCCACGACGAGTGAGTCCACCTCAACAACATTCTGGAAAAGGCTGAACATAGAGAAAGAAAGGTTATTGGCTGCCAGGGGCTGAGAGCTGTAGGGGTGGATTGAATATATACGAGGATGAGGAAACCTAGCAGGTGAAGGAAGTGCTGTGCAATTTGGTCGTCCTGTGGCTACATGACTATATACAGTCGTGAAACCCTCAGAGAACTCTGCCAGGGAGAATTTTACTTGTATAAAATAAAATCCACTTAAAAACTGCAAACATAATCAAACAGAGAAAATAATTAATTGAATTTATCTTGGAAACAATTTCTATGATTTTTACATCCTCTGAAGATATATTCAAGGGTAGAAAGAACTAAATGAAAATTTTAAATTGGTATGCTTAATATCTGCAGTAAAATTGATATTTTAATTATGAAATTGTTTTATATACAGTGCAGGATAGCACAATTAAGTAAATATATTAATATTATTAGGAACTAATATTGGAACAAAATAGAAAAAAGTATTAATATAAAATTAAAGAAATTAAAAATTTTATAGCTTTCATTTTAATTGAAATTAATATGAATTTACAACTTATATTCTTTCTGGTGTTGTCTGCCCGAAGATGGAGAAGGCAATGGCACCCCACTCCAGTACTCTTGCCTGGAGAATCCCATGGACGGAGGAGTCTGGTAGGCTATAGTCCATGGGGTTGCTAAGAGTCGGACACAACTGAGAGACTTCACTTTCACTTTTCACTTTCGTGCATTGGAGAAGGAAATGGCAACCCACTCCAGCGTTCTTGCCTGGAGAATCCTAGGGACGGGGGAGCCTGGTGGGTTGCCGTCTATGGGGTCGCAAAGAGTCAGACACAACTGACGCAACTTAGCAGCAGCAGCAGCTACCCAAAGAAGCTAGAAATAATGACACCCTGACAGAAATGAGCAGAGTTAGTGCTTAGCTATTGATTTCTAAAGATCATTCCGCATTATGTAGTGATTTTCATAGTGATAGCTAATTCAGGGTCTGAGGCAAGGAAAATACAAGGGACAGTGTACATTAAGAAACGACAAAATGTTCAAATACTAACGGCACCAAACCAAAGAAACACGGGAGCCTTCTTGAATTCCCTTCTATTAACCACATTTGGAACATCCAAATGTCAAAAAGAACAGTGACAGCAACAAATTCTAATTAGCTGAATTTTTTAATGAGCCCATAATGATATTGGAGAAGGAGCAAGATTGAGAAATAAGAAAATCTCCTTTTTGTAGAAGTATAACCAGCCAATATAGGAAGAAGGAATAATAGAATTGGAAAAATTACCATTTTGCAGTCACCAAGTAGTAATTATAACAGGCAAGAATTATTGATAGAACAAGACAATATAAGATGAAATTGAGCAAACACATCATTCATAGTCAAGTCAACAATCCCCATAGATTGTTTACTAATCCTGAAGGGGAAATGTACCTCACTGTGAAGAGAGTACTCTGGTCACTACTTTAAGCGCTCAAATTTAGGACCACTGGCAGTGGGACAGTCTAACATCATGTACCTCCTGATGTAAAGCGTTAAGAAATTCACAACACTGACATAATGTTCTTGCCAAAGCATTTGAATCGAATAATGAAAAATCATTCAGGTGAACTCACAAGGTTGAAGATGCCATAAGAAGACTAGCCTGGAATCCTCAGAAAAGTCACCATCACGAAAAAAAAGAAACAGAAATGTGAGGGGCCTGTTCTAGATTAAAAGAGACTGAAAATGCAGCCAAATGCAACACATCAATCATTGAATTTTATATCAGTAATTTAATAAATTCAATAAAAGACATTTGGAAGATAATTGGGGAAATTTTAATGTGGACTTCGTATCCAATTATATAGACTTGTGATGAATGTGGAGATGTATGATAATGGCACTGTGGTTATGTCCTAATGCTTAGGAAATGCATAATAAGGTCCACAGATGTGAAGTGGCATAGTGTCTGCTCCTTGTGTGTTAGTTTTTCAGTCGTGTCCGACTCTTTGCTACCCCATGGACTATAGCCTGCCACATTCCTCTGGTCATGGAGTTCTCCAGGCAGGAATACTGGAGTGGGTAGCCATTCCCTTCTCCAGAAGATCTTCCTGACTTAGAGACCGAACCCACGTCTCCTGCATTTCAGGCAGATTCTTTATCGTCCAAACCACCAGGGACCACCATCCGCTCCTTACTTGCAAATAGTTCAGAAAAATACACAAATAAGTAAAAAAGAAAAGTGTGAATAATGAATAAACCTAGATGTAAGGTATATGGATCTCTTTATTTTAATAGTCTGTATCTTCTACATAATTTAGAATTTTTCAAAATAAAAAATTTGGAAGAAAAAAAATAACTGCCTCAATCAATGAAGCAAAGGCCTGAAGAAATGCATTTGCCACATATTGAACAATGCCTTCCATATTGTGGTTTGGAGAAAGAGCTTAGCTTCTGAAGTTACTGACCTGTGGAGGGCTTTGGTGCTGTTGGGAAAACCTGAGGCCCTGATTCCAGGCCAAGGGTTTCACTACCCAAGGCCAGAGAAATGCAGACTTTGCATTTTCCCAACTGAGAATCTGGAAGATGCACTCAATACTGAACAGCAGAGGTCTGTGCTTCCCAGAATTTTGAGCAAAGGCACTGGGCCAAAAACTTATTAGTTTTCATTTTAGCTAAACCACTGGCGAAAATGGATGGCTCCCCTCAGATTCCTTGGGAATGGATGGAAAGTACAGGCTTCCTTGGAAACCTGCAGCAGGATTTCTGTGGGATTGCTTTGAGAAATGATTCTCATTAATTAGTTCAACAAACATAATTTGCCATCGCTCATTTCTACCTATTCATTCACATCACGTTTAATCAAATTTAGAGACAAGAGGAGAAAAGTCTTGGTATGAAATTATACTTTTTTTTTTCCTTTGACAAGCATTTGTGAAAGTATGGGTTTTTCGTTTTCTGGGTTTTTTTTTTTTTTTTCCTCTTCTTTTAGATGTTTTATGGAGAGCTAGATGTTCTTCAAAGAATATTGTGGGGAGAGAGGGCCCTGGCTGGACAGTGAGATGAAAAAGCAAGTTTTCCAATGAAACAAATGGAGAAAGTTCTCCAAACCGTGCATATACCAAGGGCCCATCCCAAACAAAGATCTCAATCCACTCACTCTGCTCCAACTGTAAGAAGATGCCTTCAATGTTCAATTTTAATACAAGTCAAGCCAAGCTTCTGGTTGCTCAATCTTTTTAACCAGGTGCCAAAAACTTGGCAAAATGTATGGAAATGGATTTCTCTTGTATGAATGACCACAAGAACTTTGATGCTTATGCCAAGTCAAAAGAATCTAGGTTGATTACCCTCTCTTCCGAAAGACCATCCCTTTTTTGGTAAAGAGCATTCTTCTTGATTTATTCAGTTTGGAAGGACACCATGAACTTGGCACTCCAAACCTACTTATTAAAAATTCCTTCACTTTTTTATCAACCTTAAAAACCAGAAATTCTCACACAATAAATTAATTAACTTTTGCAATTTTTTTCCTGAAAAAAAATCTGTTTTTAAGATAACCCAAATGTAATGCATATTGGCATTTTCAGTGTACTGTTTCTTTTTAAAAAGCCACAAAATTAAAACAAGCCCTTTGATACTAGATTTCATAATTTGAAAAATAAGTTTGCCTTGTGCTTCCCAACCCACCTGAGGTTTCTTCTGACAAACTCTTGCACAATGCACCGCCTGTTATTCTTAAGACTTCTTTGTATAATGTAAAAATATGACTAACTAGATATTCCAATGAAAATTCATATAAATACCTTGGTACATAACATTTTAATGAGTTACTATTAATACACATAGCACCTCATCCCCTTAGCATTCATTACACACATCTTGTCTTAATTTAACAGCTCACATTTTTTTAGACTTTGAGCACTCGATTAATTTCTGAATCTCAGCTGACGTTGTCCTGAAAGGGTGAACGAATTAAGTACTTTGATGTCACTCCAGATAAGACAAGAACAGGTTTTAAAATATCTGTCTGGCATGGGGGATTGGAATTTAAGACATTTTATATATAAAATTCCTACACAGCAATTGGGAAGTTAGTCATGGACCCAGACACTAGAAAAACATCTTTGTTTTTTGATACCTCTGCAAGGTAAATTTCATTATTTCCTCATTAAGAATTATATAGGGTTGTTACACAGCACCTATTATCATCACATGTAAAGAAAAAGCTGGAGGCATTGTTTATTGCAGGCATAGATATAGCCAGCGAAACATGCTAAACCACTTAAAGCAGTTCATTGACACTGGCAAGGAGCAGCAATTTAGAAGAGCAAATGACGTAGGTTGTATATTGTACAGTTCTCAAGGTTTCTCTCACCCCGCCCTCTGCTTTTCTTTAGAACAGATTTCTACATTGAAAACATGTCAAGAATTGGAAGCAACAGTTTGTTTTTTTTTCTCCTAAATTCAGTTCAGTCGCTCAGTCCTGAGTCTTTGTGACCCCATGGGTTGCAGCACGCCAGGCTTCCCTGTCCATCACCAGCTCCCGGAGCTTGCTCACACTCATGGCTGTCACATCAGTTTGGTTACATGCCCATCTCAAAGTGGACTTTTCAAATTTAACCAGTTCAACTTATTCAAAATGTGAAGGTCTATCCAACAATGATCACATATAGGTTTTGGTTACATCTTTTGAGCCTGAACAGTAAGCAGAAATCAAGCTAAACATTTGCAAAGCGCAATTCTATCATCACCAAATTCCAATATGAAAAAATAGTGTTATATCATTCACATATTTAGTGTTCAGTTCAGTTCAGTTCGGTTGCTCAGTCATGTCTGACTCTTTGCGACCCCATGAATCGCAGCATGCCAGGCCTCCCTGTCCATCACCAACTCCCGGAGTTCACTCAGACTCACATCCATCAAGTCAGTGATGCCATCCAGCCATCTCATCCTCTGGCATCCCCTTCTCCTCCTGCCCCCA
>NW_011494718.1:2541915-2556216 GCF_000754665.1 Bison bison bison
TCTTCATTTTCTGAATGTTGAGCTTTAAGCCCACTTTTTCACTCTCCACTTTCACTTTCATCAAGAGGCTTTTTAGTTCCTCTTCACTTTCTTCCATAAGGGTGGTGTCATCTGCATATCTGAGGTTATTGATATTTCTCCCAGCAATCTTGATTCCAGCTTGTGCTTCTTCCAGCCCAGCGTTTCTCATGATGTACTCTGCACATAAGTTAAATAAGCAGGGTGACAATATGCAACCTTGACGAACTCCTTTTCCTATTTGGAACCAGTCTGTTGTTCCATGTCCAGTTCTAACTGTTGCTTCCTGACCTGCATACAGATTTCTCAAGAGGCAGGTCAGGTGGTCTGGTATTCCCATCTCTTGAAGAATTTTCCACAGTTTATTGTGATCCACACAGTCAAAGGCTTTGGCATAGTCAATAAAGCAGAAATAGATGCTTTTCTGGAACTCTCTTGCTTTTTCCATGATCCAGCATATGTTGGCAATTTGATCTCTGGTTCCTCTGCCTTTTCTAAAACCAGCTTGAACATCAGGAAGTTCATGGTTCACATATTGCTGAAGCCTGTTAGTTTTGACCAAATACTACCGTTAATTTTATATTCTAGGTTAAAAAGCAAAATTCACAAGCACTCAATGAATAGATTTCCTTTAAAAGATAAGATAAGTCTTAGGATATGGATTTTAGCAGAGCAGAGCACTGTGTAATGTGATGATCATCATGTGTCATTACTGAATCACCAGGTCTCACCAGGTAACATTTCGTCACATAGTGGATGAGAACAAGACCAAACTGGATTTTGTCCTAACATTTATTGTTCTGTGACTTTGGGCAAGTTAATTAGCCTCCTTCTGCCTTAGTTTCCTCATCTGTAAAATGGAGATAATAATACCTTCTCTTAAGTGGACTATATGAAGATTCGAAAGAGAAAATGTCTGTAATATCATTAGCTTGGCTATCACAAAATGAACAGTTTCGACCTCTTCTAGATTAGTACTCAATTTGGTTCACATAACAAATAACGTCAAATCACTCTAATTCATCCACAGACACTTTCTTGAGAAAACCTGATTTCTTTCTGACCTCATCTGACTCCTGTCTAGCCTGCTGAGGCTTCTTCATTCCCAAAGAGAAAGGCAGTATTTGCATGCCAAGTGCTTTACATTTGGAAGCTCATCATTTCTCCCATTAATTGTGAGGCAGGAACCATGATTATTCCCATTTTACAGATGAAGAAACTGAGGCTAAGGACTTCCCTAAGGTTACATAAGCAGTTAAGTAGTGGGAGCAGCATTCAGATGTGTGAAATCTGACATTAGATAATAATCACCAATTTAAAATCTGCTTGGCCCTATGTTATTTAAATTATGTGGTAGAGGAGAAAACCATATTTAGAACATGGAGAAGAGGAACTGACTGCTGGATCTGAAACTACGAAGTGAGGCTTGGAGTTCACATTTTAGCACCTGCAGGACAACAGAAGCATCTTGTGATTCAAGAGCACGGGGTCTCTGGGCTGAGAATGGTGGTGAGCACGTCTGTGAACACGACCCACATTTGAATCACTTTCCAAGTCTGCTGTCGATTCTGCCTTCTGGTCCTGAAGTGTGGAAACAAAATCCAGATTCATGTAGCTAATTTATTGTGCTCCAGGTTAGAGATAGATTGTAATACGGAGAGGACAGTGAGATTAAACCTTTAGCATTTCTACCTCAACAAACAGAGCTACCTCGAGACTTTTGGCCAAATGGCAGAAACTGCTCTGGGTCTCATCGTTGTGCAGTTTGCACTTGACGGACTGTGGAGAAGTCCTGGTGCTTTCTGTTTATTAACTCATTTAATCTCCACAAGAATCCTAGATGAGGAAATTGAGGTGGGAGAGCTTTGAACAACCTGCTTCACTTTGCAAAGCCCACAAATGTCATGGGCAGGTTGAAGCCAGGGATGTAATAGCACTGCCTCATCTCCTGAGCCCCACCGATGTCGTGCCTGGAAAGGAAGACACCCAGCCCCTGTGGTTCACTACACACACTCACACACCATCACCCTTTGCCTTCAACTCAAGGTTTGGGGTACCTTTAGCTTTAAAAAAATAAAAGCAGTTGGTTGCCAGGGACTGTGGGGAGAGGAGAATGGGGGGGTCAGTGTTTAACAGAAATGAGGCTTTAGTTTCAGAAGGTGACAAGTTCTGAAGATGGATGACCACTCTCCACCCAACAAGGTAAATGTACTTAATGCCACTGAACTCTTCACTTTATTACAAATTGAGTACGCATTGAGTACGCATTACTATATGTAAAATATATGTTATTATTGTTCAGTCGCTCAGTTCTGTTTGACTCTTTGCAACCCCATGGACTGCAGCATGCCGTCCTTCCTGGTCCTTTATTATCTCCCAGAGCGTGCTCAAACTCATGCCCATTGAGTCAGTGATGCCAGCCAACTGTTGTCTCCTCTGTTGTCTCCTCCTCCTACCCTCAATCTTTCCCAGCATCAGGGTCTTTTCTAATGAGTCAGCTTTTTGCATCAGGTGTGTTGGAGTTTCAGCGTCAGCATTAGTCTGACCAGTAAATATTCAGAGTTGATTTCCTTTAGAATCGACTGGTTTGATCTCCTTGCAGTCCAAGGGACTCTCAAGAGTCTTCTCCAACACCACAGTTTGAAGGCATCAATTCTTTGTGCTCAGCCTTTTTTATTGTGGAAATCTCACATCCGTACATGACTACTGAAAAAACCACAGCTTTGACTATACAGACCTTTGTCAGTCAAGTAATATCTCCACTTTTTAATACGCTGCTAGGATTTTCATAGCTTTTCTTCCAAGGAGCAAGTGTCTTTTAATTTCATGACAATCTAGAGGGATGGAATGGGGTGGGAGGAAGGAGGAAGGCTTAAGAGGGAGGGGACAAATGTATACTGAGAACTGATTCATGCTGATGTAATGACGGAAACCAACACAATATTGTAAAGCAATTACCCTCCAATTGAAAATCAATTAATTTAAAATTATTGTGATGGTATATTTTGTGTTATGTATAAATTTCATACATATAATTAAAAAAAAAAAAGCAGGAGCCAAAGGAGAAAACTTACAAGAGGGTAATCTAGCCAGAAGTATCAATTGTGCCAAGGCTTCTTGGGCCATAGGAGGAACGACAAGTGAGCAACAGTTCCTGCTTCACTAGGTATTGATGGGACTGGTCTTTTTTTTTTTTTTTTTTTTGCTTTTCTATTTTTTTTAATTTTTTTTTAAATTTTATTTTATTTAACTTTACAATATTGTATTGGTTTTGCCATACATCAACATGAATCTGCCACAGGTATACGTGTGTTCCCCATCCTGAACCCTCCTCCCCACTCCCTCCCCATACCCTCCCTCTGGGTCGTCCCAGTGCACCAGCCCCAAGCATCCAGTATCGTGCATAGAACCTGGACTGGCGACTTGTTTCATATATGATATTATACATATTTCAATGCCATTCTCCCAAATCATCCCACCCTCTCCCTCTCCCACAGAGTCCAAAAGACTGTTTTATACATCAGTGTCTCTTTTGCTGTCTCGTATACAGGGTTATTGCTATCATCTTTCTAAATTCCATATATATGCATTAGTATACTGTATTGGTGTTTTTCTTTCTGGCTTACTTCACTCTGTATAATAGGCTCAAGTTTCATCCACCTCATTAGAACTGATTCAGATGCATTCTTTATAATGGCTGAGTAATACTCTGTTCTGTATATGTACCACAGCTTTAAGAATGTGAATGTTTGCTGTCTGCTCTTTCCCAAAGGGAATACAGGGCAAAGGTTTGTTAAACCTCTGGAAAATGAAGCAAGAACTAATAAAATTATGTAAAGTTTAAAAATAAAATAAAATTTTAAAAAAATAAAAAAGCAAAAAAAAAAAAAAAAAAAAAAAAAAAAAAAAAAAAGAAAGAAACTGAAAGATCCGAAGAGGGTATTGATTGGAGCATTTATGGGATACTTCTCTTGCAAAACAAGTTTAATAAAAGATAGTGTCTAGTCAAGGCTATGGTTTTTCCTGTGGTCATGTATGGATGTGAGAGTTGG
Source organism: Bison bison bison (assembly GCF_000754665.1). Taxonomy (NCBI): domain Eukaryota; kingdom Metazoa; phylum Chordata; class Mammalia; order Artiodactyla; family Bovidae; genus Bison; species Bison bison. The sequence continues at coordinate 2,545,986 of NW_011494718.1, forward strand.
ACTGTGAAGAAGGCTGAGCGCCGAAGAATTGATGCTTTTGAACTGTGGTGTTGGAGAAGACTCTTGAGAGTCCCATGGACTGCAAGGAGATCCAATCAGTCCATTCTGAAGGAGATCAGCCCTGGGATTTCTTTGGAGGGAATGATGCAAAAGCTGAAACTCCAGTACTTTGGCCACCTCATGTGAAGAGTTGACTCATTGGAAAAGACTCTGATGCTGGGAGGGATTGGGGGCAAGAGGAGAAGGGGACGACAGAGGATGAGATGGCTGGATGGCATCACTGACTCGATGGACGTGACTCTCAGTGAACTCCAGGAGTTGGTGATGGACAGGGAGGCCTGGTGTGCTGCGATTCATGGGGTCGCAAAGAGTCGAACATGACTGAGCAACTGATCTGATCTGAATGTTAATTAAAATATTAAATGTGAGAAAGAAAAAAAAATAATGAAAGAGGACTTATTTCAGTAGCTGAGAATAGAGTTTTCATAGAAAAAAGATGGTCATTGTCCAAAGTGTCTTTGGGACTGAGGTGGCCTTATCATCTCTCACTGTTGTTTTGGAGAAAAAGTGATGAATCTCTAATATTGTCCCTGCTCATTCATTCAAAATTATAGAAGAAACTTCAAGTGAAAACAGCTTTTCAGATTTAGAAGATCATTTTTGCCCACTAATCGAAAAGATAGTAAGGGCGAAGAAAACCTCTGGAGAGGGCTAAAATGCAAATCTGTGGCACCTAGGCCTTTTGCCCATAAGGGTCCCATGCCTCAAAGAATCAAATCCTTACCTTTGAAGATTGAGGTTTTCATGCCAACTAAGATAAATAAAACTACAATTTTTTTTTTCAGAATGTCTGTTAGAAATATAATTCCAAATACCCGCTGGTTTTTTAAAAAATCCAGTCTTAAAAATGTAAAATAAAATTTAATACCATGTTATTACTTACAGTTGTCATTGGCAAAGCTTCTAGCTGCCTTCTGAATTTTCAAGCACCACCCAGAATTGTTTTTCTTTCAGAAAAGACTTTTTTCCCCACAAGATTTTATGAAGATCTCTAAGTAGAATTGCATGCAACCTTGTGAAGGGTATATTTTATTCATTTTTACTTCCAGTTTGAATTTTTAAATGCTGAATTTGTAAATTTCCAGAAAGAAAAAGCTGTGTATAGTGCAACACTCGCATTAGGCTGAAGGATTTACACTGTGTGTATTAGTGTGGCCCTGTGATCTGGCAATCATATCCAAACCCCTCATCCCTCCTGGCTTCAATGGGAACTTTATCTTTGGAACATAAGTGCGGGAAAATCTTTTGTAATACTTTAGCTTTTATTGTGTAAGTCTGTTGATGGTGATAGAGATATTCAAGAAAGGGTGAAACAGGGTTTACACTGTTCCTGCACTCTTTCCTTGAACCTTCCTCTCATCTGTCTATTCAACAAACACACTGAACACCGTTCATGGGCCAGACTGTTTCAGGCAACATCAAGACAAAGGGGAACAAAAACAGATTTGGTTCTAACTCTGTGAAAAAGAGTTTTAAGTAAGGGGGTTAGGCCTGATAGTACTGTTAGGTAGGAGATTAGGCGTGAGAAGAGAGGGGTGGCCTCGCTGAAAAGGATTCAAGCTGGTCCGAGGAGAGCTCTCAGATATGCTACAAAAATAATCACAGAGACTTTTCGCACTCCTGCAAGTGCACCCTAGGCACACAGTGAATACAAACTAACCAGAGGGGCTTCTCCAAGTAACCTTAGGCAGCTAGGGGCCCAGTAAGGGCTCATAAATATTCTACCTCTGATTATAACAGACTGAATTATGGGAAGACATAAACAATAGAGCCAGCTGTTGGATAACTTGCAACTGTCAGTTGGCCTTGAGCATGAGCCCATTTGCACTCCCTTCCATTGACTGGTGATAGGTACAAGCACTACTTTGCACAAGGCATAATGAAAAGTAGGAGACTGGACGGATAAAAAGGGGGAAGCCAAGAGAGGGAAAAGGAGGAAGATGACTCCTTTGGGGTCAGCCTACTCCCATGTGTTGTGAGTGTCTCTCTAATAAAAGATCTGTCTGCTCAAGCTGAACTGAGCTGTAACTTGTCTGTTGTTTTAAACCCTTTAGTCTGTCGTCCCAAATTTTTGTTGCAGTGAGACAAGAACCAAGGAAGAGAAATAAACGGAATTGTCAGTATCAATTAAACAATAATTCATTAAACTATGGATTACTTAATTATCATTTTAAATGCTCCAAAGAGAACTAGAGAGTGTTGTGAAAGTTTGAGTGGAGAATCTGGCATTGCTGGAACGTTTCGGGGAAGGCTTCTTCAAGAAAGGAAGGCATGTGCTCCGTATGTCCTGCAGGTCTATGTCAGAGCCCCCAGCACCACCCTTGAGAAGTGCCCGTGGGCCTGTTCCCAACCACGCTCAGGGTGTTCTGAACTGCAGAAGCCCTGGATGAAGCCCCTCAAGCCTGATTCTAAGGTTCTTGCAGCTCTCTTCTCTGGGCCTTCCACCCCATGGGGGCTGTAAGCAAGTGTGTCCACCCCCAGGTTTCAGGGGGACCAGGAGGGAACAGTGAGTGTGCATGGACCTTGACATACCCACAAGGATGCTCACAAATCCTTCCATGATGTGCAAAGGAACCAAGGGTGGGGAAAGAGGGGAATAGCATCTAGGTCACCAGTCAGGAGCCAGAGTCATCTGCAAATGGAACTCTGTATTGCTGATCCTGTTTGTGACACCAATTGTCTCACTGTATCTCACTGTGTGCACTGTTTATTGAATCCAGAGTAGACAAGGTGCAAACAGGGGAGCTGGGAGAAAACTCAAGCAACCATAGGAACTGCAGATGCATTTATTCTCTCCCGGCTGGCGCAGCAGCCATAGCAGCAGACACGCTGTATTCTCTCCTCTCGTGGCTGACCCAGTGCTCGATGAGCAGTAATGCCACAGCTTTTGGGGGTGGAGCTCGTACAACCACACAGCACACAGTAACCCATGACCAAGCAAGCACCCCAGGACATGCATGCACAGTGCTGTAAGTGATCTCACACCACTCAGAGTCATGACCTCAAGGACTGTTACATAGTCATTTACAAAACCTGGGGCAACAGAGCCTGACCACACCATCTTGGCTAATTTGCTCTCTCCCCATATTCTAAACCTTCAGCATCTCTTGTCCCACACATTATGCAGATTCTGCCCTCTGCAGCATCCTCCGAGGGCCCCACGCCTCCACTTGAACCCAGATGTTGCCACAACAGTAGAGGCTACAACAAATAGTTACATCCTCAATGCAGCAAAACCCAATGCCAGGTGTCACCTGGAACTCATGTTGCAGTCCTTGCCCTCACAGGGTTAGAAGGGCCACCCACCGCATGTGGAGTGCCTTTATGTTCCATGGCCAAGTCCAATCCACCATCTGTCTTTGTGAGATTGCCGGAAAGCCTCCACAGGGCAACTCTACCCCTGCAGGGCTTTTATTGCTGCTGCTAAGTCTCTTCAGTCGTGTCCAACTCTGTGCAACCCCATAGACAGCAGCCCACCAGGCTCCCCCGTCCCTGGGATTCTCCAGACAAGAACACCGGAGTGGGTTGCCATTGCCTCCTCCAATGCATGAAAGTGAAAAGTGAAAGTGAAGTCGCTCAGTCATATCCGACTCTTAGCGACCCCATGGACTGCAGCCTACCAGGCTCCTCCATCCATCGGATTTTCTAGGCAAGAGCACTGGAGTGGGGTGCCATTGCCTTCTCCGAGGGCTTTTATTAAGGACCCGCAAAAGTCCCACAGGTGCTGGGTCCACTTCAAGGAGGGTATCTTTTGCAGCATGCACAGTCCACACACATGCTTACACTTTTCAAAATCTGAGGACACAGCCTTTACAATATACTGTCTACATCATAGAACAGCCTTTACATAGTGGTGTCTTGCATTCCGTCCCTCTACTTCTCCCAGTAAGGACCCACCAAACTCCCATATGTGCCAGACCCACACCTGTGCCCCAGAGTCGCAAGAGCCAAGCTGCCAAGGCTTCCCTTTGATTTTGCCAAAACTGCTTACCCCAGTCAACCAACCCTGCTTGAGTGAATTCAGTCACACTGGGGGCCCTTGAGGATGCCCCCCTGGATCACAGGCTGCTCAGGCTTCACTTTCTGCTGCACAACAGGCCTCACTGCCCAGCAGGGACCCACAGTCTCATAATGTTCGTCCTCATCATCACTTACCACCTCACTGTCAGAGATGCTGTGTTCTTCAGGGCTGCGGGGTTCTTGCTCTAAGGTCAGTATATGTTCCTCTATTCTTCCAAGCGTCTCTGCACGCTGTGCACTGGCACAGCATCACGGAGAGTACCATCCATGTTTGTCTTCAAGGCACTCAAGAAAATCCACCCCACCATGCCAGTGGCAGTCCGTGCTGCCTTGTTCGGCAAACAGGAACTCACCACCCGTAGCATCTTTTCAGTGCTCTCCTGTCCACCACCTCCCAGTCTTCCACTGGAGCCCACACTGAGAGGATCGCAGCCACGTGGTAGCACATACTATCTGGGGGCCACGGCTTCCTCCATCCAGTGGAGCCTCAGGCTCCCCTGCCTGCGGTGTGTCCTGCTGATGACGCCCGCTGTCTCACTGTGTCTCACCATGTACACTGTGCACACCCATGGTAGACAAGGTGTGAGCATGGAAGCTGGAAGAAAACTCAGGGAGCCATAGGAACTTCAGATAAACTTGTTCTCTCCTGGCTGGCGCAGCAGCCATAGCAGCAGACACACTGTACTCCCTCCTCTCGTGGCTGACCCAACAGACGCAGCCGTGACGCAGCAGTAATGCACCGCTTTGGTGGATGGAGCTTAAGCATCCACAAGGCATCCACAAAGGAATCCATGGCCAAGCGAGTGCCTCGTGATGTGCATATGCAGCGCTGTAAGTGATCTCCGCTGTTACACAGTCATTATTTGCAAAAGGTGGGGTGATAGAGCCTGAACGCTTAGCCATCTTACCTAATTTGCTCTCTCCCCACAAACTCCAAGGAGTCTGAGAGTCCAAATCCCATCTATGATGCCCATCTTTACTCTTGCCTTGAGCCCTGAAAACGTTAGAGGTGGTCCCATTTTACCCGGGCTTTGCAAGTTGAATTGGGATTTACGGGCAAGGAGAGGAGGAGCGATTCAGGCGGAGGGGACCACATGGGAGCCGACTGCGCAGTAGGAAAAGATGATGATGTGTGTGAGGAACTGAGAAGAAACCGCCACATCTGGGAATCACAGTGTCCTGGTAGCCTGACTGCAGAGCTGTCCAGAGCAATGAGCATCCTCGCAAAACAGCAAGATTCTAAAACCGCAGAGAGGGATCGATTCATTCTACCTGTAGAACAGGATACGGTTTCACAGACGAGGAGATGTTTAATCAGGAAGATTTCAATAAGCCCAGAAGGGAAAAGATAGCTATTCTGCTTGACGAAAGGAAGGAAGGCATAGACTAGAGGACAGTGTGGAGGGAGAGCAGGCCCCCAGTGTAGCACAGGATGGATGGGTCTAGCGTGGAGAGTTGAGCCTGGTGACACTCAGAGCTGAGTCAGATTAAAAGGGATTTATGGCATCGGCTGAGAAGTTGGCCCTGTACTTGGTAGTGTGGTATTTCTCAAAGAGTGGCCTTGGACATTAGAATCCCCTGGTCTTTGTTAAAAATAAGGGTCCTGGGCCCACTCCAGACTTAATGAATTGGAATACAAGCCTTCCAGGAGATTCCTGTTTATGTTCATGATTGAGATACTATGAAGCACTAAAGGAAATTTCTCAAGCATATAATTTATACAAAGAGCTTTCTCTTAGACAAGTGCCTGGCTACATCCATACTGTTGAGAAAACCAAGAAGATTCTCTTTCAGAAATTCAGAGATATGAGTTTCTCGGGGAAAAAATTGGTATCACACATTTATTGGGTATATATATTAAGTTAGTAGGGATCAGTCCCAAAGCAAATATATTTTTGTTTGGATTATACTTACTGTTTCCTAGGATCCTGATATACAAGAGGGAAAAGATACAAATTCTCCTCAAAATAATGACATTAGTTTTTCTCCACTATGTTGTATCTATTAGAAAACCCCTAACCTAAAGTAGCCTCAAGTTTTGTGAAACACTATTTAGATAATAATGTAAATCACAAAACAATGACTGGTGTGAAAATTGCTAAGACTTCCAATTTCTATTAATAAAGGTCAATGAAATACAATACACTCAAACCTTCTTGCTTAAGATGCATCATCTTAAAATGTTATGTGTTGCTCAGTACAAGGTCCATGGGTTTAAAATTTTACAGCTTTACAACTCCCTTTGCAATAAGCTTGTGTTTAATAAAGATAATAAACAGATTTTGCCAAAATTGAAACACATTGCACAGTCTTGTTTTGTTGCTTATTATGCTTCATACTATTTATGGAACATAACACCTTCAAAGAACATTTCACAACATGGGAGAATTCTTGTAACATGACATAAGAGGAGGAAAACATACTATATCAATATACAGACACACCCATAATAAATAGGATATATACATATATATACAGTCATTGTGTGTGTGTGCTCAGTCATGTCTGACTCTTTGCAACCCCATGGACTATATAACCCACCAGACTCCTCTGTCCATGAAATTTTCCAAGAAAGAATACTGGAGTGGGTTGCCACTTCCTTCTTCAGGAGATCTTCCTGACCAAGGGATTGAACCCATGTCTCTTGTTCTCTGGCATTGCAGGCAGATTCTTTACCTACTGAGCCACCAGGGAAGCCCATATTTAGTCTTCAGTTCATTAAAACTATCCCTAAATGTAGATAAAAGGTTAGAAGAATATAAACTAGCAGATAACTCTGAATTCAGGGATGGTGGCATTATTAGTGATTTCTGGTTCCTTCTTTGTGCTTTTTTGTAATTTTGAAAACCTCTACAATGAACTTCCCTTGGTTAAAGGAGAGTTCAAAGGCCAAAGTGTGTGCAGGGCTTCCAAGGTGGCTCAGATAGGGCTTCCCAGGTGGCTTAGATGGTAAAGAATCTATCTACAGTGCAGGAGTCCTGGGTTCAATCCCTGGGTGGGGAAAATCGCCCCGAAGAAGGGAATGGCAACCCACTCCAGTATTCTTTCCTGGAGAATTCCATGAGCAGAGGAGCCTGGCAGGCTACAGTCCATGAGATTCCAAAGAGTCATACATGACTGAATGACTAACACACACACACACACACACACACACACACACTGTGTGCATGATGATGAAGTTTGATAGTGCAAGAAGCAGGAGTGAAACAGCAGTAGGTGATGACCATCTTGGGCTGTGAGAATGATGAGACTATCCCCTGCCCAAAGCATAACTAACTTCTTCTTTTGTGCCCCCTTCTGTGTCTCCTCCACTAACAGTGAATTTCATAAACTCATATCTCTAAGGTGGCACCTAAGGCAGAGTCTGGCTCAGAGATGTTCCATGGTGACTTCAATGAATGACTAGTCTTAAGTTCTACAGAAACTTGTACTGATATCCCAGAAAGCAGAACCAGACTCTGGGTTCTGTGATTGGGAGGTACCCTCCTCACTTTGGGAACTGATCCTCAGCTCAGGATGGATGAGTGGAAATGATGATTTTGTGTTCCTTCCCGGAGAGCTATGGACAGAGCCAGGTGGCAGGTGCTAGAGTCTGAGGAGAGGGATCCCTGTTTTAAAATAACCACACTAACTCCTGGCATTTTACCATCATAGCTTCATTCCTTGAGGTCTGAATTCTTACAACAGTCCCTTATTAAATTTCATATGCCTCTGGGGGGGGTGTGTTTAAGCCACTGTCCCCAAGATTTCCAGGTCCCAAGATTTCCAGGTCCCAAGATTTCCAGGGCTGGAGCTGGTTAACGAGAATGGATTGGGGTTCTCCTTTGTCGTAAAGCACTCCAATTAAGTGGCAGGGAGGGCTCTGGGGCCTGTGTCTCTTGGACTTGAGAAGCAAGGTGAAGACCCAGGTGGGGCATACGGCAGGTAGGCTGCTCTGGACCTCAGCGCTCCCAACCACATAGGTAGGTGGTTTCACTTTCTCATCCATTTCCATTGCACCTAGAACTAGGAATACAAACTTACTGATAAAGTTTTTGGGGGTTGATTTTCCCTGGTATGACTTGATTTTTTTGTTTTACTTGTTTGATTTGTTGGGCTTGTTTTTTTAAAAAGATTGGTTGTGATTTTTTTGCCTCCTAAGCATAAATGTTCAGTATCTGGGCCTCAATTATGCATGTTAACAATTAAGTTATTCATGTAGTAGCTATTTTTTCCTTCAGTTCAGTCACTCAATCATGCCCAACTCTTTGTGACCCCAGGCACTCCAGGCCTCCCTGTCCATCACCAACTCCTAGAGTTTACTCAAACTCATGTCCTGTCCATTGAGTCAGTGATGCCATCCAGCCATCTCATCCTCTGTCGTCCCCTTCTCCTCCCATCTTCAATCTTTCCCAGCATCAGGGTCTTTCAAATGAGTCAGTTCTTCACATCAGGTGGCCAAAATATTGGAGTTTCAGCTTCAGCATCAGTTCATCCACTGGACACCCAGGACTGATCTCCTTTAGGATGGACTGGTTGGATCTCCTTGCAGTCCAAGGGACTCTCAAGCGTCTTCTCCAACACCACAGTTCAAAAGCATCAATTCTTCAGTGCTCAGCCTTCTTTATAGTCCAACTCTCACATCCATACACGACCACTGGAAAAACCATAGCCTTGACTAGACGGACCTTTGTTGACAAAGTAATGTCTCTGCTTTTGAATATGCTGTCTAGGTTGGTCATAACTTTTCTTCCAAGGAGCAAATGTCTTTTAATTTCACGGCTGCAGTCACCATCTGCTGTGATTTTGGAGCCCCAAAAAATAGTCTGTCATTGTTTCCACTGTTTCCCAATCTATTTGCCATGAAGTGATAGGACCAGATGCCTTCATCTTTCATTAATTAACTCTTCTTTCATTAATTTATCTTTCATTAATTAATTCACACATATTTAATTCCTGCAATGTCACTTCAAAGTTCAAGATCTTCATATCTGAAGTATTTTAAAAACTGCTCTCTGAAAGGCCTCTTGTTAACCTGTGTCTTTCTGGAAATGCCATGGCTAGAGAAATACCCCCAATTTTCCCACTTTTGTATGTATTATTAGTCACCATGGGAGAGCTAAATGGCATTCTGGGTTGAGTAAGATTGCCTGAACAGTTTTCAAATATTTGGGGTTCAGAAAAACCCAAAATGTGTTTTGCCAAAGCATTTTCTTTCCTTTTCATTTTTAAAAACCCATGTTTATTTCAAGGAGCATTTATTCCATGTGTTTTTAATGTATTACACTCAGTTCATTAAAAGGCTACTCTATATCAGTTCCTTGGCAAGGGGTCCACGGAGCCCTTCTGCTTGAAAGGGTAGGTGTGTGTTCCTGCTCCACCCGCAGCCGGAAGAGCACAGCTGCTTCTCGGAGCCTGCAGGGTCCAGGGTCACAGGGCCTGGAACGGGGCACCTGCTCCCCAGGCCCTGGCACCCGGGGGCCCTGTAAAGTTCTACTGTGTACTTGGGCCAGTTAGTGATAAGGAAGGTCCTTGACATCTTAGTACTCTGGTCAGAATTTAAGTATTTAGGAATTCTTTCCTGTCCTGCCTTCATGAATCTTGGGACTGCTGAGGATTCAAGGCCCAGGCTGCAGCACCCCCAACCTTCTTAAATGTCAGAACTGAGACTGAAGGGGCATTAGGAGCTGAGAAGCACTGTAGTGGTGAGGTGTGACCCAACCCCCTAGAAAAGTTCATACAGAACTGGTGAATTGAAGTTGCTTAGTAAGTAGCAGTTACCCTGATCAGCTCCTGGACTTATTCTGGATGCATTGTCCTACTCTGAATGTCAGTGGATTTCTAAGAGGAGGGGGATGCAGAGACAGTCCTAAAAAGAAGGGTAGTTGACTGCCTGAATTTGATGCCTGGTAGACTAGCTTCCAGTAGAATGTTTCCAAATATAAATGTTTCCAAAATAAAATATCTCTATATACAGCCAGCTATTCTCCATTAACACAGTCTTACCATGTGTGAAAAAGCAAGAGAGTTCCAGAAAAAGATCTATTTCTGCTTTCTTGACTATGCCAAAGCCTTTGACTGTGTGGATCACAATAAACTGTGGAAAATTCTGAAAGAGATGGGAATACCAGACCACCTGACCTGCCTCTTGAGAAACCTATATGCAGGTCAG
>NW_011494718.1:2556316-2568860 GCF_000754665.1 Bison bison bison
ACACTGGGCTGGAAGAAGCATAAGCTGGAATCAAGATTGCCAGGAGAAATATCAATAACCTCAGATATGCAGATGACACCACCCTTATGGCAGAAAGTGAAGAGGAACTAAAAAGCCTCTTGGTAAAAATGAAAGAGGAGAGTGAAAAAGTGGGCTTAAAGCTCAACATTCAGAAAACTAAGATCATGACATCTGGTCCCATCATTTCATGGGAAATAGATGGAGAAACAGTGGAAACAGTGTCAGACTTTATTTTTCTGGGCTCCAAAATCACTGCAGATGGTGACTACAGCCATGAAATTAAAAGACGCTTACTCCTTGGAAGGAAAGTTATGACCAACCTAGATAGCATATTCAAAAGCAGAGACATTACTTTGCCAACAAAGGTCTGTCTAGTCAAGGCTATGGTTTTTCCAGTGGCCATGTATGGATGTGAGAGCTGGACTGTCACGAAAGTTGGCATCAAAGAATTGATGCTTTTGAACTATGGTGTTGGAGAAGACTCTTGGGAGTCCCTTGGACTGCAAGGAGATCCAACCAGTCCATCCTAAAGAAGACCAGTCCTGGGTGTACATTGGAAGGGTTGATGCTGAGGCTGAAACTCCAATACTTTGGCCAACTCATGCGAAGAATTGATTCATTGGAAAAGACCCTGATGCTGGGAGGGATTGAGGGCAGGAGGAGAAGGGGACGACAGAGAATGAGATAGTTTGATGGCATCACTGACTCGATGCACATGAGTTTAGATTGAAGGCAGGAGGAAAAGGGGACGACAGAGGATGAGATGGCTGGATGGCATCACCAACTTGATGGATGTGAGTTTGAGTGAACTCTGGGAGTTGGTGATGGACAGGGAGGCGTGGCATGCTGCAATTCATGGGGTCACAAAGAGTCGGACACAACTGAGCGACTGAACTGAACTGAACTGAACAATTCCATGTATTGCTTCCTTTGAGTGCTGAGGAAAATAGCAAATCAAATGAAGGCTCTACAATGAGCAAAATGAGATATTATGTAAACTTCAAAACAGATGAAATCTTCTCTCTCTGTCACATGGTGCTTCTGTGATGGTTTTGTAATCCACAGGAGGAAAGAATTACCCATTTATTAGAGGTGACAGGGTGCTCAAATTCACTTCCTTAGCTATGGCTTTCTGATCACTTTCTTTTCATTGTCTCCCAAGTTCTTTCTACTGTCTTTCCATATAAAATTTCACAGAATCATAACTTCTTGTGTTTACAAAAATGGTCCAGAGTTTGGAGTAGAAGACCCTGATGTATAAACACTCTTGCCAGTCCTGTATATTCATATTATGGATGTAAGTACTTTCCTCACAGGGCTGTTGGGAGAATTAAGCATAGCAATGTTTGGGTGAGGCGGTATGCACGTTAGAAAGCACAGTTGAAATGTTTGCAATTATTTTTACTGAGTTATTATTACTCTCCCTCTCCAATGAAACATGTCTGTGGAATGAGATATACCTCTCCTTTACAGAATTCAAAACTTGAGTCTTATTCTGTGACACTTCTGAAAACCATATTTACCTCCAGGGTCTCTTTAAGAAAAAAATACTTCTTGAAGACAACGAAAATCTTTAATTTTGGAGCACCAGGCACCAAGTGTATACTAGGATCGGGGTTTACGTGTTTGGGGAATATAGCTTTTCCTTCTTCAACTAGTATTTTTTTCCTAGAAAATGAAGCCCTCCATGAGAAGGGGAACTAACTATAGAAAACTGGCCACTGTATTTAGAAAAAATAATACACTTGTTTTATTATCAACTAAACAAAGAGAAAAAGAAAGAGAAAATAAATCATTGCAGTAGTATACAACTTAGCTTTCCAAAGTTAAAGCCATAATATTTATTTCTAAATATCTTTATTAGATATAATTCACATACCATAGAAATCACCCATTTAAAGTATATACTTCAATGGCTTTACTATATCCAGAGATATGTACACCATCACCATAGCCTAAATTTAGAACATTTTCATCACCCCAAAAGAATGAAGAAGTGCATCACCCTGTACTCACTAGCAATTACTCACCATTTCCCCCAACTCCATATCTCTACAGCCCTTGTTCATTGTTGTCCAATCACTTAGTTGCGGTCTGACTTTGCCACCCCATGGACTGCAGCACACCAGGCTTCCGTGGCCTTCACTGTCTCCTGGAGTTTGTTCAAACTCATGGCCATTGAGTCAGTGATGCCATCCAACCATCACATCCTCTGTTGTCCCCTTCTTCCGCCCTCAATCTTTCCCAGCATCAGGGTCTTTTCCAATGAGTCAGCTCTTTGCATCAGGTAGCCAAAATATGGAGCTTCAGCTTCGACATCAGTCCTTCCAATGAATATTCAGGACTGATTTCTTGTAGGATTGACTGGTTGGATCTCCTTGCAGTCCAAGGGACTCTCAAGTTACAACACCACAGTTCAAAAAAATCAATTCTTTGGCACTTAGCCTTCTTTATGTTCCAATTCTCATATCCATACATAACTACTGGAAAAACCATAGCTTTGACTATATGGACCTTTGTTGGCAGAGTAATGCCTGCTTTTTAATATGCTGTCTAGGCTGGTCATAGCTTTTTGTCCAAGGAGCAAGGGTTTTTTAATTTAAGCTTTTCTTCCAAGGAGCAAGGGCCTTGTAATTCTACAGCCTTAGGCAACCACTAACCTATACTTTGTCTATACTTAAGCTTGACAATAGTAGTGATTTCATATTAATGAAATCAATATGTGGCTTTTTGTGTGTGACTGGATTCTTTCATTTAGTATAATGTTTTTAAGTTTCATCCATATTGTAACTTGTCATTATGTTGTTGTTTTTAAATTACAGGATAATATCCCATTGTTTGGGTATCATACTTTATTTATGCATATGTCAGTTTGAGGTAGTCCCAGTTTTTCACTAACATGGATAATGTCACAGTGAACAATCCCGTACAGGGTTTTGTGTTTTCACAAATGGAAAATATGGGCATGGTGTTTTCCTTTCTAGGAATATGTTTAACTTTGATGAACTGCCGAACTGTTTCCCTGAATGTCCATACCATGCTACAGCCCCATCAGTTTGTCTACATCCTTGTCAATACTTGTTATTTTCTGTCCTTTTACAGCCATCCCTAGAGAGCGTGAAGTGGTATCTCACCATAGCTTTGATTTGTGCTTATCAAATGACTTGTGATATTAAAACTTTTTTCATTTCCTTTTGCCACTTATTTACGTTTTTTGGAGAAAGTCTATTCAAATCCTTTGCCCATTACATGAGTTGTCTTTTATTATTATTTTTAAAAATACTTTTTCAGAGTGAGTGAAGTAAGCCAGAAAGAAAAATACCAATACAGTATACTAACGCATATATATGGAATTTAGAAAGATGGTAACGATAATCCTGTATGCAAGACAGCAAAAGAGACACAGATGTATAGAACAGTCTTTTGGACTCTTTGAGAGACCGCGAGGGCAGGATAATATGGAAGAAGGGCATTGAAACATGTAAATTATCATATGTGAAACGAATCACCAGTCCAGGTTCAATGTATGATACAGGATGCTTGGGGCTGGTGCACTGGGATGACCCAGAGGGATGGGACGGGGAGGGAGGTGGGAGGGGGGTTCAGGATGGATTCATGTTGATAGATGGCAAAACCAATACAATATTGTAAAGTAAAATAAATAAACAGAAAACAAATACTTTTTCATTATTTATTTTTTAAATTTTTTAAGTTGGATTTTCACTTTTCTCGATCATTTTCAATGCAACTTTTTTCACGATGTAGTTCAATTTACTTATTATTGTTTTGGTTGCTTATGCTTTTGGTATAGTAAGAAACTATTTCCTAAACCTTTATCATCAGGAATTATTCCTATATTTTCTTCTAAAAGTCTTATTGTTTTACCTCTTCAATTTTTGTCTATAATCCATTTTGAGTAAATTTTTGCACATGGTATAAGAAAGTAGTTGAGCTTCTTTTGCATGGGCATATACAGTTGTCCCAGAACCATTTGTTGAAAAGACTATTTCCTTCTGATAAATTGCCATAGTACCCTTGCTGAAAACCAGTTGACCATCAATGTAAGAGCTTATTTTCAGACCCTCAATTTCATTCCATTGATTTATGTTTAACCTAATGCAATTATCATGCTCTCTTATTACTGTAGATTTGTAGTAAGTTTTGAAATTGAGACTGTGAGTCTTCCAGCTTTGTTCTTTTACATGATTTGGCTATTCTGGATCCCTTCCATTCCCAAATGAATTTTATGATCAAAGGGCTTTCTGCAAAAAAGGACATTGGTATTTTGATAAGGATCGTATTGAATCTGCAGATAAATTTGGAAAATATTGCTATCTTAACAAGATCAATCTTCTGATCCATGTAGATGAGATTTTTAAAATTTATTTAGGTCCTTTAAAATTTCTTTCAATAATGTATTCAATATACAAGTATTGTACTTCTCTTGTTAAGTTTATTCCTAAGTGTATTATTCTTTTTCATGTTATTCTAAATAGAATTTCTTTTTTTTAATTTTTTTTTTACTTTACAATATTGTGTTGGTTCTGCCACACATCAACATGAATCTGCCACGGGCGTACCCATGTTCCCCATCCTGAATCCCCCTCCCACCTCCCTCCCCATACCATCCCTCCGAGTCATCCCAGTGCACCAGCCCCAAGCATCCTGTATTGAACCTGGACTGGCAATTCTTTTCTTATATGATAATATACATGTTTCAGTGCCATTCCCCCAAATCATCCCACCCTCTCTTAATTTCTTTTTCAAAATTGCTAGTACATAAATACACAGATAATTTTTATATGTTGATCTTGTATCCTAAAACTTTCTGACTTTGTCAGTTTATGTAGGTCTTTTGTAATTTACTAGGATTTATCATATATAAGATCAGTCATCTATAAATAAAGATAGTTTACTTCTTCTTTTCCAATGTGATCCTTTTGATTTATTTTTCTTGTCCAAATGCCCTAGTTAAAAGCTCCAATATAATGCTGAGTGGAAGTGGCAAGAGCAGATATTCTTGTCTTGTACCTGATCTTAGAGCAAAAGAATCTAGTCTTTCACCATTAAGTATGATAGTAGCTGAGGGTTTTTCATGCTACTGCTGCTGCTGCTAAGTCGCTTCAGTCGTGTCCGACTCTGCGCGACCCCATAGACGTCAGCCCACCAGGCTCCCCCGTCCCTGGGATTCTCCAGGCAAGAACACCAGAGTGGGTTGCCATTGCCTTCTCCAATGCATGAAAGTGAAAAGTGAAAGTGGAGTCGCTGGTCATGTCCAACTCTTAGCGACCCCATGGACTGCAGCCCACCAGGCTCCTCCATCCATGGGATTTTCCAGGCAAGAGTACTGGAGTGGGGTGCCATTGCCTTCTCCAGAGGGTTTTTCACAGATGACCTTTATCAAGTTGAGGAAGCTTCTATCTGTTCCAAGTTTGATCAGTAGTCTTATCATGAAAAATATTGGATTTTGTCAAATACTTCTTCTGCATCTATTGAGATAATCATATGAGTTTTTCTCTCCTTTATTCTATTAGCATAGTTTACTACATTGATTGCATTATTTCAATAAATTCCACTCGGCTGTGGTATATAATCTTTTTATATGTTTCTGGCTTTGGCTTAGTAGTATTTTTTGAGGATTTTTGTGTCTATATTCACAGGAGATACTGATCTGTAGTTTCTTTTTTTTTACTTTTTGTCTGATTTTGATATTTTTATCATAAAATGAGTTGAGAAGTGTTCATTCCCCTTTGATTTTTTGAAGTCCTTTGTAAAAGATTATATTAGCTCTTCTTTTGATAGAATTCACCAATGAAGCCATCTGAGCCTGAGCTTTTCTCTATGTGAAGTTTTTATTAGGTTGGTAGAAAAGTAATTGTGGTTTTACATTGTAGAAATTTGCTGTTTGATATTGGGATACATACTTAAGTAAATGTGGTTCTGTTATACATCTTTTTAATACACACTCCTTGTTCTATGTTTTTTGCCAATGACTTATTACTTGTTGTTCATTTATATTTATTTTAGACTATAGAAATGATGCTAGACCAAAAGTAAATTTGAGTGATCTTTTTATTCCAGTTCAAAATGGGTCATAAAGATGACTAGCAACCCCTTTGGCCAAGGAACTGCTAACAGATATACAGTGCAGCTCTGGTTCAAGAAGTTTTGCAAAGGAGATTGAGAGCCTTGAAGATGAGGAGCTTAGTGGCCAGCCATCAGAAGTTGACAATGACCAACTGAGAGCAATCATCAAAGCACCTCCTCTTACAATTATGCAAAAAGTTGCCAAAGAACTCAATGTCGACCATTCTAATATCATTCGGCATTTGAAGCAAATTGGAAACGTGAAAAAGCTGAACCTCCTAAGCACTTCACAAAACCAAACTTGTACTGAAAAATGGCCATGGTCACTATTTGTTGGTCTGCTGTTGGTTTGATCCACGACAGCTTTCTGAATCCCAGCAAAACCACTACATCTGAGAAGTATGCTCAATAAATTGATGAGATGTACTGAAAACTGCAATACCTGCAGCCATCACTGGTCAACAGAAATGGCCCAGTTCTTCTCCACACCAACACCTGACCACACATTACACAACCAATGGGTCAAAAGTTGAACAAATTGGGCTACAAAGTTTTGCCTCATCCACCATATTCACCTGACCTCTTGCCAACCAATTACCACTTCTTCAAGCATCTGATAACTTTGTATAGACAGCATATTAAAAAGCAGAGACATTACTTTGCCAAAAAAGGTCCATCTGATCAAAGCAATGGTTTTTCCAGTAGTCATGTATGGATGTGAGAGTTGGACTATAAAGAAAGCTGAGTGCCAAAGAATTGATGCTTTTGAACTGTGGTATTGAAGAAGACTCTTGAGAGTCCCTTGGACTGCAAGGAGATCCAACCAGTCCATCCTAAAGGAAATCAGTCCTGAATATTCTTTGGAAGGACTGATGCTGAAGCTGAATCGCCAATGCTTTGGCCGCTTGATTCAAAGAATTGACTCATTAGAAAAGACCCTGATGCTGGGAAAGGGTGAAGGCTGGAGGAGAAGGGGATGACAGAGGATAAGATTGGGTGGCATCACCAACTCGATGGCCATGAGTTTGAGCAAGCTCCAAGAGTTGGTAATGGACAGGGAAGCCTGGTGTGCTACAGTCCCATGGGGTCGCAAAGAGTCAGACACGACTGAGCAACTGAACTGAACTTATCTCACCTAATGTATTTTCCTCTTCACTTATGAAGAAAAATCTCCTGGCCAAAAGAAAATATGATGCAGATTTGGGTTTTACCGAGGAGTCTTTCCATTTCATTCTACTAGGTCTTGTTCATTTTCAGTACAACATTGAGCAACTGATTGATCAGAAGTTGAAATAAAAGTGTCTGACTGGCTACCTACAGCTACCGTACGCCCTTTCCTTTCCTATTAAATCTACTAGGCAAACTTCTTTTGGTGGAATTCTCAAGCCAATTTCCCTCCATTTTGAAAGAAAATATTTTGACATATTCCAGAAAACAAAAATGAAGCTTGCATGAAAGCCTCAGGAGCAATTTGAGTGGAAGAATCCAAGGTCCTTCTTCACAAGATCGGAGATAGCAAATATTTGCCCAAAGTGATTACTCTCAACTGCACTACTTACCAGCTCAATCTCTGTCCCACCGGTGCCATTAAATCCTTGCCGTCAATGGAAAGCAGTGCCATGACCTCAAGTCCTGAACTTGTCACCCCATAAGACATTCAGCTTCTATTTCCTCTCTTGCCATGTAGGAGGGCATTCCATCTGCTCCTGGGACATGGATGCCTTGCCTTGTTCTAATCATGTACCCTCTGTAGATATACTCTGTGACCGCCCCAGAATCAGCATCACCTGCAAATTTATTAGAAATGCAAAATCTCAGCTCAACTCAGGTCTACTGAATCTGAATTTGTATTTTTACTTAACAAAATTATATTTTTATTTAGCAGAATTACCTGTTGATTCCCATGCACCTTAAAAGCTGAGAGGAAATGTTCTAAAGCAGGGGTTTCCAAACTTTAGTGTGCACCAGAATCCTCTAAGTGGGCAACAAAAATTGTGGGCTCCTTTCCCAGGGTTTCTGATTCAGTGGGTCTTGAGTAGAGCTTGAGAATTTGCCTTAAAAAGTTTCCAGGTGATGTTGGTTCTGTTGATCTGGGAACCCTACTTTGAGAAACACTTCCCTAGAGGTCTCCCACACCACCAATGACTAGACCTGTAGAGGAGGCTTTAGAATCTAAAAGGATATGATCTGCAGCTGATTATAAACAGCTCATAATATGAGTGGCACTGCTTCCTTGTTTTTCTCTGCTTTGCCACATTCTCCTGCCACCTGCTGGAAATCTGTTGGTCTGGTTTTCCTCTACCATCTCCCAGTTTGCATCACCCCATCCTGCCCTCCCTCACCTCCATGCTGTAACACAGCAGGGGTCTGCCAAGTTCTGTCTGACCTGATGTTGATGGTAGAGACTTCTTTCCTGACCTTCCTTGGGTCACCTCCCAATGAATAAGCCCCAAGACTGTGCACTGCTGCCCTCCTGTCCTGGCTCTGCCATTTGCCACTTTCCTCCATGTGGAGTTATTTTAAAATCCTGAGGAGGAAGTCAGCTCAGGCTCTGCAGCCATGGACCTCTAAACTTCATGCACCTCACTCCCCATTTTTCTCTTTAGCATAGTCAGTTGTACTATTTTCAAGAGATTTCTATCTCTGGCACTGGGAAAGCTCTAACACAATTTTGGCAATTACGAGTTTGACAGAAAGGACCCACAGCTAAAGTTGGACATTAGTGGGAATGCTGACTGGCATGGCTTTAGACTCTGGGATAGAGTAGGGCTGGAGAGCCAGTGTGGTCTGTTCCCTACAGGCAAGGAGATTTGGAAAGTGTGCCTGTTTCCCTGAGGAAGAACCTAACACCTCAAATCCATTGGAAAAGTGGTCTTGTCATGTGCATGCTTTCGGGCCAATTTTTCAAGCCACAGCTTAAATCCATCAAAAATGTTTTAGCTAAAAAACGTTCAAAGTGTGGTTTATAGGAGTCCCATTTCAGCCTTGTTCAGCAATGGACTAAGACTGAGATAGTCTAGAGGGCACTTCCAAATCTATTTTTTAGAGCAATTTCTTCTTCCAAGGCAAGGAAGACTATTTTCTTTATATAAAAGCAATACCCCTTTACCCTTGCCCCCAAAAGCAGTTTCATGTAAAGCTCTCCCATTTGCCTGAATGAGAAAAACATCTTTAATACCATAGTACAAATGTGATTTCCTCACTGGTGAATATGACATTTTTGTGGGTTCACAAAAAATAAAACTCCTTTTCCTTTTGGCTGAAAACTGCTTATGAAAAGGAAAGGCGGTTTTGGGTTTTGGTGCTTTCTTTCCCAAGCAGGACATGGGTTGTAGTTGTTTTTGTTTTGTTTTGCTTTTTTTCCTGGTGGTGAGAAACCACCTCTGTGTTACATACACACAGTCAATTTTCACCTGTAATTGGTTTCACACTAAATTTCCCATCTGGATGATAAAACCATAGTTTACCTGGTGAACTGGTAACATGTTATTCTGGACCAAACTTTTCAGCACCTATAAAACTCATTCTCAGAGGCATTTTCCCCACAAGCCAGGAACCATGTGGACCTTTTGCAAAGAAATGAAGTGAAAAATCACTCAAATCTTCAGTCAAAATAAAAGCAAATGATGGCCTCTTGGGGCCCAATTGTCCCTGGTGGTTGGGCTTCACAGGCTTTTCTCCCCACCCCCAGGATAGCACTTTGTCTCCTCCACCTCACCCAATGCTTAAGAAGCCCACAGCTAAGAGGAAGGGCAGTGAGTCCTGTACTTATCAGGGAAAATGGTCCTTTACAAATTATGGATTTAGCAGACATTTCATGTCTTTTACACTGGATTTTTGTTTTCTGGGTTTTGGCAAATTCCTTTTCTTGTGGGCACCTTCATTCATTGAGATGCCGAAGGGGAAGAAGGACCCTGACATCAGTGAAATGCTCTCAACACTCCACTGTTGAGAATGAGGCCGCTTCCTGGGTGCTGTCATCTTGCAGTGAGGTAGGACCAGAAGTAGTGAAGTGGGGCAGGAAGTCAGTGGCCTGGACCTGTGGGCATGTCAGAATCTGGTGACCTGGTATCTCTCTGGAGTCAGTTTTACCCTCTAAAATGAGGAAAACACAGTGGAGTTGCTTCTAAGACGGCAAGAAAGTCAGGTTCCAAATTCTGTACTTAGGTGAAACAGATGTACAATCAAATCTGCACTTGAAAATCTCCAGCTTGGAGCAGCTGTTTCTTTGAGCTTACATTCATTTCAGTTCAGTCAGTCAGTCATATCTGACTCTTTGTGACCCCATGAATCACAGAACACCAGGCCTCCCTGTCCATCACCAACTCCCGGAGTCCTTTCAAACCCATGTCCATTGAGTAGGTGATACCATCCAACCATTTCATCCTCTGTTGTCCCCTTCTCCTCCTGCCCTCAATCTTTCCCAACATCAGGGTCTTTTCAAATGGGTCAGCTCTTCGCATCAGGTGGCCAAAGTATTGGAGTTTCAGCTTCAACATCAGTCCTTCCAATGAACACCCAGGACTTATCTCCTATAGAATGCACTGGTTGGATCTCCTTGCAGACCAAGGGACTCTCAAGAGTCTTCTCCAACACCACAGTTCAAAAGCATCAATTCTTCCGTGCTCAGCTTTCTTCACAGTTCAACTCTCACATCCATGCATGATCACTGGAAAAACCATAGCCTTGATTAGATGAACCTTTGTGGACAAAGTAATGTCTCTGCTTTTGAATATGCTATCTAGGTTGGTCATAACTTTCCTTCCAAGGAGTAAGCGTCTTTTAATTTCATGGCTGCAGTCACCAGAGCACAAAAAACTCATTGCTCCAGAGATACAAGGGGATTTATGAGCTCTCTATCAGGAACTTAAGATAAGAATCAAATATATATATGTGATACCATAATATGACAGGAAATTTACAAAATAAATTACAATGAATCCATGCAATAGAATGCAAGTACTGACATTAAAAATTAATATTGCAGAAGGCCATTTATTGTCATGGGGAAAAGGTCATGATTACAGAATAAAGAGTATGCTGTCTAGCATACAGTTGGACCTCGACATCCATGGATGGGTTCCACATCTGCAGATTCAGCCAAACATGGATTTTAAATATCTGGGGAAAAAATCCAGAGAGTTCCAAAAAGCAAATTTTGAATTTGCCATGCACTAGCAACTATATGCATAGCATTTACAACTATTCATGTAGCAGTTACAATGTATTAGCCATTATAAGTAACTCAGAGATGATTTAAAGTACAGCGGAGAATGTGTGTAGGTTATACACTAATCTATGCCATTTTATATAAAGGACCTGGAACCAATCCCCAAAGGATGCAAAGGGATGATTGTATAAATTTTTCAAAAGTAGTTATGGTGTGTGTGTGCATGCCAAAAAAAAAAAAAGGTCTAGATGGGTTACCCCCAGAAAACTATTTTTGTTTGCTTGTCCTTTTCTGTGTTTCTCCAATTTCCTGCATAGAGGGTGTGTTAGCCTTGAAATTGAGGGAGAAGCATTATTAAACAGTAAAACCAATCATTTTAGTTGCATAAATCTTTAGGTACATTTGTGCAAGCCAAAGAAGAGGAAAAAAACATTTTGCTCACCATCCAATTCTGTAAAGATTAACCTGCTGTGGTTGTTAACCAACAGTGCACTCAGTGCTTCGGACAGAAGAGATTAGGAGACAACAGGATGCTCTGTGCTTTGGACAACAGGCTCCTTAGAGAATTAGATGTACCTCTTGAGCCTGGCCTCCCCCACATTGAAGGAGTCTTTCCCTTTAAACTTCTTTACACAGGTTAGATTTTCCTCTTGCAAAAGGACATATTAAAGTTTCCATACTACTAATATACCTATTTTCATTTTACACCTTTGTTCTCTGGTAAGGTAAACTGGGCATGTAAAAAATGAAAGACTAAAACATTTGAAAAATCTGTAAGAATGTAAAATTATGTACTATTAGTGCTTGTGGGTGTGTGTGGAATTGGAGAGTGGTGGTCTCAAGGAAGTCGACTTATCTGGACAAGTGACTGTCTGTCCTCACTGCGAATGGTCACCCACTGCTTACTTAGTTTAGTGTCAGTTGCTCAGTTGTGTCCAATTCTTTGCAACCCCATGGACTGTAGCCCACCTCTCTCCATGGGATTTTCCAGGCAAGAATACTGGAGTAGGTTGCCATTTCCTTCTCTGGGGGATATTCCTGATCCAGGAATCAAACCTGGGTCTCTTGCATTGCAGGCAGATTCTTTACTGTTTGAGCCACCAGGGAAGCCTCTATTTAATGGTAATCTAAGTATAAAATGTCATGATTTATATATATATATATGTATATATATATATATATATACATACACACACACACATATAGCATTATAAAATAACAAATGCCAATTACATATTTAAACATAAATATTGAGAAGATATAAAA
>NW_011494718.1:2568960-2573322 GCF_000754665.1 Bison bison bison
ATATGAATTGAGGAAGTACAAAACCCCATGAGCATCTAGTTTGAATTTTTAATAGCTCTTTAAAAAAATAACTTGTAATATTTGTTATTTGAACTTAAAACTTAAATAGTTTTAGCAAAATAATGTGGGTTTTCTTTTTTTATTATTGTTTTTTTTTAATTGAAGGATAATTGCTTTACAGAATTTTGTTGTTTTCTGTCAAACCTCAACATAAATCAGCCATAGGTGTACATATATCCCCTCCCTTTTGAACTTCCCTCCCATGTCCCTCCCCTTCCTACCCCTCTAGGTTGATACGGAGCCCCTGTTTAAGTTTCCTGAGCCATACAGCAAATTCCTGATGGCTATCTATTTTACATATAGGAATGTAAGTTTCCATGTTACGCTTTCCATACATCTCACCCTCTCCTCCCCTCTCCCAATGTCCATAAGTCTATTCTCTATGTCTGTTTCTCCATTGCTGCCCTGTATATAAATTCTTCAGTACGATTTTTCTAGATTCCGTATATGTGCATTAGAATACAGTATTTATCTTTCTCTTTCTGACTTACTTCACTCTTTATAATAGGTTCTAGATGCATCTACCTTATTAGAATGGACTCAAATATGTCCCTTTTTATGGCTGGGTTACAAGGCTATGGTTTTTCCAGTGGGCATGTATGGATGTGAGAGTTGGACTGTGAAGAAAACTGAGCGCCGAAGAATTGATGATTTTGAACTGTGGTGTTGGAGAACACTCTTGTGAGTCCCTTGGACTGCAAGAAGATCCAACCAGTCCATCCTAAAGGAGATCAGTCCTGGGTGTTCATTGGAAGAACTGATGCTGAAGCTGAAACTCCAATATTTTGGCCACCTCATGCGAAGAGTTGACTCATTGGAAAAGACCCGGATGCTGGGAGGGATTGGGGGCAGGAGGAGAAGGGGACAACAGAGGATGAGATGGTTGGATGACATCACCAACTCAATGGACACGACTTTGGGTAAACTCCGGGAGTTGGTGATGGACAGGGAGGCCTGGCGTGCTGTGATTCATGGGGTTGCAAACAGTCGGACACAACCGAGCAACTGAACTAAACTGAACTGAACTGAATATTTCATTGTGTATTTGTACCACAACTTCTTTATCCATTCATCTGTCGATGGACATCTAGGTTGCTTCCATGTTCTAGCTATTGTAAACAGTGCTGTAATGAAAAATGGGATACATGTGTCTTTTTCAATTTTGGTTTCCTCAAGGTATATGTCTAGGAGTGGGACTGCTGGGTCATATGGTGGTTTTATTCCTAGTTTTTTAAGGAATCTCCATATAAGGTGGGTTTTCATGTTCAGTGAAACCTAGAACATTCTTTTTTTGTTTTTTGTTTTTAGAAATCATCACAATCCTTTCTCCAGGGAAGAAAATCTGTGGTATGGTCTTCTAAATGTTTGTGGGGTTTTTTTGCCTGCTTTTTATTTTTAATTGGAAGATAATTGCTTCACAATGTTGTGTTGGTTTCTGCTGTACAACATGAATCAGCTGTAAGTATAGAATATATCCCTCCCTCTTGAGACTCAAATCCCACTCCTGCCCTAAATGTTTCTTAGATGAAGTTGAATTCCAGAAGTTTCATATTAAATTTCATGTTTCAATCTGTCCAGATTCCTTAGCTGGTAAAAAGAAATGCTTCACTTCTGGCAATTTTGTCTCTCTCAAGATTTTGCAGTGTTCATTGATAAATGATTTAAAATGCATTTTATCTTTAAAAGAAACATATTGAAGATGAGTCTTTAAATATATATTAAATCTCTTTTTGCCTCAACCAAAAGCTTGTACACTTCCAAGGAATAGCAATTTCAATCTGATGGAACATTGTGGAAATTTTTCTCAAAGCTTATTGCAGTTATTTTCATCCATTCTTGCCATTTAAAGTCTCATTAAATTCAAAGGTAGCTATGAACTCCCACTTATTAGAGTACCATGATGGATCCTAGGGATGGTGCTGAGAAGCAACCAGCAGATCCGAGGCAGTGGAACTTCATAATTCTACCTCGCTCCCTGCTACACAAAGTTGTACCTTTCTAGGTAAAACACGCCTAGTCTCTCACTGTCCAGGTTAATTCCACATGGACTTAGAAAAGACAGTGCTCGTATGTAAATGTGATGTAAAATATGAAAGCAATTAAACACTATATCTTGGTTTAAATTCTTGTGCTGAAACAAAAGCAACACCCCATCCCACTAGTGAACTTACCTTTTTTTTTTTTCCCCTTCCCTAAAATGCAAAATCAAAACTGCTGAAGAGAGGAAGTTAGGAAGCAGAACTAGTAGGTAACTGTCTTTGTAGTGTGAGTTAAGGGAATATCTAAATTTTCCCAAGCCAGAATATCTTCTTAACTGGAAGAGCTTCATCTAGGTTAGATGCTGCCAGAACCCAGGTATCTTACTAGCCCCTTATTTGGGAAGATGGGTACAGGGAGTGAGAGATGACAACACATTCTAGGAGAACAGTAGTTTTTCTTTTCTTTTGAAATAGTGTGTATATATATATAAATATATATATATATATACATACACACACACACATATAGCATTATAAAATAACAAATGCCAATTACATATTTAAACATAAATATTGAGAAGATATAAAAAATTATGAAAAATCTCACTACTTTAACAGAAGTAAAATGAATCTTTTGGGATGTCTTTCACATTATTCTATAGCCATCTGTCCCTCTGTCCATCTGATTTCACTTGCTTCACTAACATCAGATATGAACACAATTGTATGTCTTTCATCTTTTAAATTATTCTTATATATGAAAAAATCTTGAATAAACCAAGAACACTGGCATTTCCTCAGTCTGAGAACTGAGTCCTTCCCTGCAGCCTTATCCATTCACAAATAAATGGGTTTAACTCCTGGTACACAGAGTCGCAGCTGGACACTGTCGCTCCTTCCCCTAGTCCAGTGGACTTAGGACCAGTCACCGCTACTGCCATGCCCTCGATAGCTTAGATCCCTACACAGTCAGCTGCAATAAAGATCAGCTGATCTCCAAGGTTTCAATTCTTCCAGGTTTTACTCACAAGTCCAGCTTTTTACACTGTTTCAGGATGACTGGACCTGGCATCTTCTGAGTCAGATTCAGTTGTCATTCAAGAACCCTTGGGGTCTGATGTGAGCTTCATCTGTTTAATGATTGCTGAATACTCTGCTATACACATGCAACAATTTAATTAGACTTTCTCCTCTTATTGGATATTTTAGGCTTTTATTTCTGATTTTCTGAATATTATTTAAAAAAACATACTAAACATCTTTGTTCATATGCTTTTGAACACATCTCTGATTACTTTCTAAAGATAGAGTTGAAATTGACCAGGACCCAGTGGGGCCTTCCCAGGTACAAAAGCCTTTTTTTGTACCTGATTTTTGTTTGTAAGAAAAAGTCTTCAGCCTTCTTGACTTTCCCTGTGTTCCAAATGGCAAATTCAAACAGTTAACCAGTTATTGAAGGAAGGGAATGCAGAAACAAAGGAAAAGCAGTCAGGCAATAGTGCAGCAATGGGGCAGGGTCCTGGTTCCTTCTTGGGGGGTGTGCACAGCAATCTGATGCATATCTCTGGGTTCTACAGGAGGTGAGGCCCTCACCAGGTGCAGGATGGTAACTCTGGGCTAAGCAAAAGCACGTGGAACTCAGAAGGTAGATGAATGAGATTCCTGGAGCACCAACCTGTTCAGTTCAGTTCAGTTCAGTTTAGTTCATTTCAGTCGCTCA
This sequence comes from Bison bison bison, assembly GCF_000754665.1. NCBI lineage: Eukaryota > Metazoa > Chordata > Mammalia > Artiodactyla > Bovidae > Bison > Bison bison. The sequence continues at coordinate 2,572,720 of NW_011494718.1, forward strand.
GTCGTGTCTGACTTTTTGAGACCCCATGAATTGCAGCATGCCAGACCTCCCTGTGCATCACCAACTCCCGGAGTTCACCCAAACTCATGTCCATCGAGTCAGTGATGCCATCCAGCTATCTCATCTGTTGTTCCCTTCTCCTCCTGCCTCCAATCCCTCCCAGCATCAGAGTCTTTTCCAATGAGTCAATTCTTTGCATGAGGTGACCAAAGTATTGGAGTTTCAGCTTTAGTATAAGTCCTTCCAATGAACACCCAGGACTGATCTCCTTTAGAATGCACTGGTTTGATCTCCTTGTAGTCCAAGTTACTCTCAAGAGTCTTCTCCAACACCACAGTTCAAAAGCATCAATTCTTCAGCGCTTCAGCTTTCTTCACAGTCCAACTCTCACATCCATACATGATCACTGGAAAAACCATAGCCTTGACTAGATGGACCTTTGTTGGCAAAGTAATATCTCTGCTTTTTAATATGCTATCTAGGTCGGTCATAACTTTCCTTCCAAGGAGTAAGTGTCTTTTAATTTCATGGCTGCAATCACCATCTTCAGTGATTTTGGAGCCCCCAAAAATAAAGTCTGACACTGTTTTCACTGTTTCCCCA
>NW_011494718.1:2573680-2578277 GCF_000754665.1 Bison bison bison
GCTTCCTGACCTGCATATAGGTTTCTCAAAAGGCAGGTCAGGTGGTCTGGTATTCCCATCTCTTTCATCATTTTCCACAATTTATTGTGATCCACACAGTCAAAGGCTTTGGCATAGTCAGTAAAGCAGAAATAAATGTTTTTCTGGAACCGTCTTCCTTTTTCCATGATCCAGTGGATGTACCACTAACCAATCAGAAGAAAGACATAAACTCTACAGGCCTCACCCAAAATTTGCATTAAAACTCTTTCCTGAAACCCACTGGCTAGCTCAAGCCACTTCCTCTCCTTATTTGGCCCTGCAGTGAAGCTTTCTCTTCTCCAGACTCCAACGTTTTGGTTTGTTTGGCTTCGCTGTGCATCAGACACAAGAACTTGGGTTCAACAAAAGAATTCCTACGTCTTTATGTATGAACTTTTTAATGTTGTTTTATAAATATTGTAAAGTTGCTTAGTAGAATCTTCCAATCAAAACCACAGTGAGAAGTCACTTCACACTTGTTTTAATGACTATCTTTAAAGCAATAAGAGATAACCAGTTTTGGAGAGATGTGGAGAAAAGGGAACATTTGTGGACAGTATTGTAAATTGATGCAGCAACCATGGAAAACAGATTGGAGGTGTCTCAAAATATTAAAAGTAGAACTGCCATATCATCCAGCAACTCAACTTCAGGATATTTATCTGAAGGAAACAAAATTAGTATCTCAAAAAGATATCTCATCCCTGTGTTTACTGCAGCATTATTTATAAGACATGGAAACAACCTTAGTGTCCATCATGGGATGAATATATATATACACATACATTTTTCTTTGTATATATATATATTATATTATTCAGCCAAAAACATAAGGAAATCTTGCTATTTGTATTCATAACAACATGAACAGACCTTGAGGGCCCTGTGCTAATGAAATAAGTCAGTTAGAGAAAAACAAATATTGTATAATAGCATTTATATGTGGAGCCTTAAAAACAAACAAACAAACTCATAGAAAACAGATTGATGCCTACAAGAGGCACAGGGTGTGGGGTGGACAAAATGTATGAAAGTGGTCAAAAGACACAAATTTCCAGTTATAAGATTTATTATAAGATAATAAATCCTGAAGATATGATCTACAGCATGGTGACTGTACTTAACAATACTGAACTGTGTATTTAAAAGTTTTAAGAGAGTAAATCTTAAAAGTTCTCATCATAAAAAAATCTGTAATTATATGTGATGATGGATATTAACTAAACTCATTTATGAATCATTTCAGAATACATGCAATATCAAATCATTATGTTATACACCTAAAACCAATACAATGCTATATATTAATTATATCTCAGTTAAAAGTAAGTTAAGATAAAATACAAGAGTAACAGCAGAAGGAAATAGTTAAGAACAAAAGGAAATTGGAACATAGATAAAGTAGAATGAATGAAGGAAAAATCACACAAGTGGAAGCACAGAAATCAAATGCAAAAGCAGTGATGCCTTCTCCACATGCAAGGCTGATGTGACCAAATGAATCAATGAAAGAAATGCCATCACAGTTATATTTACATGGTTTTATATTATGTGTAGGTATTCATCTAATAACTGATATTATTTTTAAAGTAATTCAATATAATAGAAATTTGATTGAAGTAATCTCAAAAAAAGTACTCCTGGCAGCAGTGTATAAGACCTCTTAATAGGGTTCAGTGTTATCATAAAAAAAAAAAAAAACCTTGCTAATCAGATATATGAAAATTGGTGGCTTATTATTTCAATTCTCATTCTTAAGTTGTGAACATAAAAAGTACATTTGTCAGCTCTTGTATGCCCTTTTTCTGACTACTGTGTTTCAGAGAGAAGGCAAAGTTTTTTGTGTCCTATAGAACCAGGGATCATCTGCTTTACTTGTGCACCCCAGTCAGCACTCAGAAAAGACGAGGATACTAGGTGTTCTGGGGAAGCAGTGAGCCGACTTCACATCTCCATCAACTGACTGAGCTATTATTTTGCTTTGGATTGCAAAAAAGAAGGTATTTTTGAAATTCTTACCTAAGAATCCTGGTTTTCCAATCATTTTTTCATTTTTTTAATCCTCTATTTTATTTCTTTAATATTTTGCCTTCTGATAGAAATAAATGGCTAAGAGTTAGTACCAGCACAAGATAATAAAGCTAGCAATTCACACAAGGAATTGGAAAATTTAGCCTTTTAAATTAATTGCAGCTCATGTGGCTTCACCAAATGCTATGACATGAAAAACTGATACCTCACCTGATGCCATCAAAATAGGTACAGTCCACCTATGACTATTTTGATCCTGGCCTTTTTGTAAATGCTCATGTAAAACTGTTTTGAGACAACTTCTTCTGGGGACTTACTCTGATGTGATTTGTAGACCATTTTCATGGTGTTTTTATTAGAAAAATGACAGAGGCCAGTTAAGAGGATTTTAGAAACAATTAAGATCTTATTTTGTAATTAAAGAACATTCCCAAACTCTGGGACATTTTCCTAGACATTGCTACGTCCAAACGAAAAGTCAATATTCCAGAAGAAAATGTGTTCCACCTTTAGAAGAGTGTTTTAAATCTTAAGCCTAAGTTTTATTTTATTGTTTTGTTTTTTTGAGGCTTAAACTTTTCAGGCATGTAAAATGAAGAGAGAGTCTTCAGAACCCTGAGAAACTCACATACTCAAAGATGGTCACTTTTTTATTGGGAAGATTCATTACTTGGATTTTCCAGTTTTAGTTCAACTAGACATTCCATTTATAAACTTCAAACTCCATTCTTCTGTTGTTGTTGTTGTTGTTTATTGACAATGTCTCTTCTGCCACAAACATTGTCCATGACCCAATTCCAAGCACCCCCCTTAAAAAAGGCACTTAATTAAGCCAACAAACAAACTAGCAGGGTAAAGAATTATAGGGTCAGAAACACAGGGTCCCAGCATTATAAACAACATGGAGATAGATCATAGAATTCTGTCAAGTATCCCAAATCTAATTTATGTGGTCAATAATATAATTCTTTCCATCTCTGTGAGAAACTTATCCACCACACTCTTGTGAATATATAGTTTGAGTACAATTTCTCCTCTAACCACGCCCCCATTAAAATGTAACACATGTCTATAGCAAGCATTAAATCAAAAAACAAAGTACAGGAAATTGTTTTCATGTGTTGCCTGTGCTTTAAAAGAATGGAATAGAGGAAACTTTGCAATTAATTCTATTGTAATGCTTTATGGCTCAGTATTAAGAACTGTGCCCGTTTCTGACCTACTCTATGCTCCTCTCAAGAAATGATGCAATCTCAATCATTCCTGCTCTCAGGTGAGCCATGAGGTTTGCATTTGGTGAGTGGTATCTAAATAGACTTTCTGACATGAACTAAAAGTCAAGAATATTTATGTGCACATTTTTCCCATGAATGTTATTATAACCAGACACAAAATCTAAAGTGCTACTACAAGTTATAGCTGCCTGTACCAATTTCTCAATAAAAGAAGGAAGCTCCTAAAAGAGCAACAGTATTCTGGAAGGTGCTAAGTGTGCTCCAAGAAGAAAGAAGGAAAGGCAAAATTGCTTGTAAAACCAGCGTTGAATGTCAGCTTCTGACTCTCAAGCGAGCTGTGTCAGACTTCCGGCAATGAACGAGAGCTAGGGCCGCTCCCCACTCCTGCCTAGCCAGGAGGCACAGCCTGGCGCTGGCGACATCATGGTCAAGACACTGTCTCCTGCGGCTGGGACAACTTAAGACACTGAACGGTATCTCTGTCAGATGGGCGTCCAGTTGACCTAAATAGAAGGCAGAGGCATTGAGTCTGGACTAGCTTTTAGAGAAGGGGCATATATGCATCGCTAGTTTGGTTTTTTTTTTTTTTTTCCCTCTAATGCTCACTTGTGATAAAAGCAAAATTCCCACTTACTTAGATAATCTATGAATTGAAAAAACTATTGATTTTTTTGTTCCCTCCGTGTATGCAATCCAATTAGATGTGCTGCTCATGAGATAAATATATGTGACACAGAAGCTCCTTTACTTACAAACCGGCTAGTTTCTGAAAGTTTTGTCAAATTCAGCTGTTTGTAGCACCAAAGTGATTTTCATAGAAGGGACAGTTATCCCCATTTGGTGGCAATGGACAGACATGGTTCTTATGCTCTGGCTCCTATCTTCTGTAACCATGAAAATGTGCTAGTTGAAAGCTTATAAGAGGTAAGTTCCCTAGGGCTGGCTGCTGTTACAAATTACCACAAACTGGGTGCCTTAAAACAATAGAAATTGAACAGTCTTATGGACTCTGTGGGAAAGGGAGAGGGTGGGAAGATTTGGGAGAATGGCAATGAAACATGTAAAATATCATGTAGGAAACGAGTTGCCAGTCCAGGTTCGATGCATGACGCTGGATGCTTGGGGCTGGTGTACTGGGATGGCCCAGAGAGATGGATGGGGAGGGAGGAGCGAGGAGGGTTCGGGATGGGGAACACATGTATACCTGTGGCGGATTCATTTTGATATTTGGCAAAACTAATACAATTATGTAAAGTTTAAAAATAAAATAAAATTAGAGAAAAAAAAAAAAAAAAACAATAGAAATTTAT
>NW_011494718.1:2578377-2592425 GCF_000754665.1 Bison bison bison
ATTCAGGTGTTGGCAGGGTTGGTTGTTTCTGGAGGCTCTGAAAGATGATCTGTTCCAAGCCTCTCTCCTCAGTCCTGCTGTTGCTGGCATCCTTTGGTGTTCTTTGGCTTGTAAATGTGTCCCTTCAGTCTCTGCCTCCATCTTCCCATGGTGTCCTCCCTGTGTATCTGTGCCACTCTGTCCAAATATCTGCTTGCTAGAGCATTAGTCATTGGACTAGGCCCAGCCTAATCCAGTATGACCTCTTTTTAACCTGATTACATCTGCAAAGACCCTATTTCCACATAAGATCACACTCATAGGCAAAAGGGGTTAAGACTTCATTGCATCTTTCTTGGGGACACAATTTAATCCATAATACCCATCATCTCCCAAATATAGTGTTTACATTCAACTAAAATTGTTAAAGTTGTCTTTGTGTAAATGAATGAACAAATGTTGAAAACTTATTACTTATGTCTTACAATCTACCAGTATCTTAACATACAAATCTACTTAATTTGAGAAACATGCATATTCTACTGTGGACATAATAGTAAAGCTTTGTGTACATATACATTTTAAAATTTGCTTATTGAAGTATAATTGATTTACAATGCTGTGTTAGTTTTAGGTGTATAGCAAAGGAATTCAGTTTTATATATATGTTTTATTCTCTTTCAGATTATTTTCCATTATCAGTTATTTCAAGATATTGAGTACAGGTTCCCGTATTATACAGTAAGTCCTTATTGTTTATCAATTTTATATACAGTCATATACATCCATTAACCCCAAACTCCTAATTTATCCTTCACTCCTATGTACACATACATTATTTGTGGAGATAAATATGAACACACTCATTCCACCCACAGAAGCACACAGAGACACAACCTTTTTATACTACACTCTGCATGAGAATTGATGACGCTTTACTGGGGTGCTTCTCTTGCTACACACACATTCATATCTACATGCTAGGCATATCTAAGAAGGCTCAGTTATCTTTGAGCACATTCCACAAGTCAGTATCTGGCACTGATAAAGGACATTTTTCCATTAATCAGATTCATAGTACAAGCTTATTGAAAAGTGGTGGAAAGGGTCATCAAACAGCATATTTCAACTTATACTCCTTTTTGTTTCTTTAATCAAATGTTCATGGATGTCATGGCTAACTATTCACCAAGCCTGTTTCTTCTTCATCTTGTGCGCATACCTAGATGATATTTTTTTAGCCAGGTGAATGTGACTGTAGACCTGACATATGCAGAAGGAATGTGTGCCATCCCAGGCGTGGCTCATAAAAGCCTCCTGCACATAGTCTCCCTTCCTTTGGCTTGAGTCAGACAGGCAAAGCAAACTTGGAAGCTCTATGTTGCAGGGGAAGGAACCACAAGATGAAAGAAGTCTGCATTTCTGAATCACTTCTTGGTGATCATGAATTTTCATTCTGCATGAAGCCCGTGCAGCTGATGACTTCCACTGAATTGCTGGATTCTGCACATGTTAATAGTTTCCTTCCTATGTGCCTCCTGCCATGTGTATTTCTCTCTTATTTAAAGTCTTAGTCTTATCTCCTTGACTAAATGGTAAACATGTTGAGGACTTTTGCTTTGTCTCTTCCAACTCCTTGTTTAGAGTCCAGCACTACTGAAATGCTCAGCATGTTTGATCTGTGGGTGAGCTGATTCCTAAGAAAACCAAGGGCAAATTTTATCAGATAAATAAGTTTGGGTGTGAAAAAAAAAAGTGAAAATGTTGGTTGCTCCGTTGTGTCCAACTCTTTGTGACCCCATGGACTGTAGTCTGCTAGGCACCTCGACACAGAGATCAAACCCAGGTCTCCTGCATTGCGGTCAGTTTCTTTACCACCTGAGCCACCAAGGAAGACCCAAAATGTTAGTCGCTTGGTCATGTCTGACTGTTTGTGACCCCATGGACTGTAGCTCTCCAGGCATGGAATTCTCCAGGAAAAAATATTTAATAACTTTTCAAACTGGTTTCAAGGCCATAAATAAATACAAAGTGCATATACATACATACATACATACATATATATATATATATATTTAAAGTATAAACATTAAGAACCATAAATGCTGTGAAAGTCTATTTAAATGTGTTGCTGTCTTTATCCAAGAAGATGAAACAGGTTTTATTGAATTTCTTTCATAGTATTTTGAGAGAAGGCAGGACATTTTTAGATACAAATTTATTTTGAGCTGAAACTTTCAATATATTTGCTGCCATACCTCTGCTAATTTATCAAATTACAGTTAAAATTAAAGGTGAAAAAAAAAACACCCTATTTCTCAGATTTAATCACAGTAAATAGGCTCACAAACTAAATTCAGGCCATCTGTAACTACTTCCTATCCCTGTGTAAATTCTGTTTTCCAGCTGGGTATTATACTAATGAAAATATAACTTAAGTCCAAGTCAGATTGGCTTCAGTTAGTTTAAAGGGCCTCTGTGAGGACTGAAAAGCTGTCTTGTAATACAAGGAGATGAATGGAAAGACAAAAACTAATAGATGGTGAGGATTCATCCCTTTAATGGCTAGTGTCTTTTTCAGAACAGATTTTCTTCATTTTCTAGTAACATAATTTACCCCTTTGATGAGAAGGGTTGATGAGAAGGGTTGATGAGAAGTCAGAAAACCTGGACTTGATCAACTATAGTGTCCTTCTGTCCTCAGACTTTGTGGAAGCCAAGATGACAAGTGATGATCACGGGATCCAAACACATCTCTTCTGAAATTGTTCCACCTGAGGCTGATGGGACAGAACTTCTTTACTTTTCTGGTGGCAGAGTTGTTGGGCTGACTTGAAGGATGACTTTTCCCTTCACATGGAGACAGAGGATGAGGCCAATGTAGATTACCAAAAAAAAGCAGAGATAACAAGCAGAAATAGAGAAAAACATAGTCTTAGCAGCACTGATGGAATGCCTTGATAGGATTCAGAGATGATGAGTAATTCCTGAGGCCAGTATTATCCTTTGTCCCGAGGCTGATTTTGTAAGCCTATGAACCCCCATTACTGAGTGAAAGCTAGTTTGTGCTGTACTTTTATCACTTGAAACTAAAAATGGTTTCTGTATTAGTGGTCCTCAGAGCTGAAGTTTTCTTTTCACTCTGGCATGGCATACTGATTTCTGCTAGTTTAGTTTTCTTCTGCCCTTAGTAATCTCACTTTTCACCATTGCTCTGACTTTCCAAACTGTTTTCCAACAAAATCTTAAAGAGTGTACCTTGCACTATATATTCATGATGAATGTTCTGGAAGGCTAAGAATAATATATCCTTGTATTACAGAAATCTTAGAAATGTTTGTGTATACTCTTCATAAAATTCTGGATTTTCTACCTTATGGCACCCCACTTCACAAGGCACTCCATTTAACAAGCTAGAAAATGGCTTGCAAAGTAGACTCACTGGAATTATATCACTCCAGGAGACATCTTTATTGTTTTAGTAAAAGAATGTTTGGCTGGAACATAAAACAACTTTTAATGTTCTTTCTAGCATCCTGTAAGGATTGAGATTCTGGGAAAGTAATACAATAAAAATAACAAAAATCACATTTTCCAGGATTCATAAGTATTAATAGTTGAGAGCCAATCATATGGTAAAAGATTACTCACTGAATTTAGAATTAGAAGACATCTGAGACATATTTGATAATAGTGAAAGGCACATAACCCTAAGGGTCTCAAACAAGTTTAATAACCATTAGATTGCAACTAAAATTGATGATATGAATGGCTAAGTCAGCATTGGAAAAGACTCTGATGCTGGGAGGGATTGGGGGCAGGAGGAGAAGGGGACGACAGAGGATGAGATGGCTGGATGGCATCACTGACTCAATGGACGTGAGTCTCAGTGGACTCCGGGAGTTGGTGATGGACAGGGAGGCCTGGCGAGCTGCGATTCATGGGGTCGCAAAGAGTCAGACACTACTGAGCGACTGATCTGATCTGATCTGATGTTATATATTGTTATAAATATATATAAAAGTTATAAATATTTATATTGTTATAAATACTCATTTCCAAATGCTTATGACTAAGAATTTGAGAAGAACCAATAGCATAACATGAAAATATTTACTAATCAACTTTCTGTTAACATTCAGTTCAGTTCAGTTCAGTTCAGTCGCTCAGTTGTGTCCAGCTCTTTGCGACCCCATGAACCTCAGCACGCCAGGCCTCCCTGTCCATCACCAACTCCCAGAGTCCACTCAAACTCATATCTATTGAGTCGGTGATGCCATCCAACCATCTCATCCTCTGTCCTCCTTTTCTCCTCCTGCCTTCAATCTTTCCCAGTGTCAATATTTTTTCAAAGGAGGAAGTTCTTCATATCAGGTGGCCAACGTATTGGAGTTTCTCCTTCAGCATCAGTCCTTCCAATGAACACCCAGGACTGATTTCCTTTAGAATGGACTGATTGGATCCCTTGCAGTCCAAGGGACTCTCAAGAGTCTTCTCCAACACCACAGTACAAAAGCATCAATTCTTCAGTGCTCAGCTTTCTTTATAATCCAACTCTCACATCCATACAAGACAACTGGATTAGTCCCCACCAAAACATCCCAGTCAACTTCACACTGGCATTATCTTCTTTGTCTGGTCCTGATGATTTCCAGTTGCAACATGAAATTGCAAGTCTTGCCAGAAAATTTTACAAAGGTGAGGAAAGGTTTTTGAGAGAGTTGTTGAATTCCACTGAAAGCTGTTAAAAAGGAGACTCTAGCAGATTTAAATGCATTAGCAATCAAACAAGACAACAATTAATAAATATAGGAATGCAAAATAAAATGATTTGAATATTAAAATAAAGTGACATTGATGAAACTCTTTTCTGTTTTTTTAAAAAATAAATTATCTGTGTACTATTATCCTTCTGCCATACTGTCACTGTCACCAAAATCCTATTTTTATCCATTCTTTGCATTTCCTAAGAATTTCAATATAGATTAACTTAAATGATAATCTAAATTTTGCTTAATAAATAAAAATTATTTTCATATTTTTAGTTTTTTTTTTTAAGAATAGTTCTCAAACAAACCTCACTTGTCTAATTCACTTAGAAAAGTTGGTCTGCATTTTAAATGAATTCATTTTGAATGGCCCTTTCTTGGTTCCAATTTTCTTCTGGTAATAAGAACCCTTGTGTCTCTCTGACAACACTTATCACATTGTTGATGCTTATGTTTTCCATACCAAACTGTGAACTCTTTAAAGTCTGGTAACTTCTTTAATTCATGCTTGGTTTCTCTAATGCTTAACTGAGTACCCAGTCATAGTGCTGGTGGAATAAATGAATGGATGAGCAGATGAATCTAACATGTATCAGCCAATGGCCCTGGCATTTCCATTTAAGATTGATGTCCTGGGCCCTGGAGGTCTTATAGTCTATTTCTAGAGGCAGAGACCTGCACAAAATAATTTCTTGAACCCCTTAAAATTTATCAATCTCTAAACTATTTTGCATTTGGACTCCTTTGAAAATATAATCTTGAAGTGGACTTAAACATAGATAATCATAACTCACATGCAAAGATCTAAATAGACATTTCTCCAAAGAAGACATACAGATGGCTAACAAACACATGAAAAGATGCTCAACATCACTCATTATCAGAGAAATGCAAATCAAAACCACTATGAGGTACCATTTCACACCAGTCAGAATGGCTGCGATCCAAAAGTCTACAAATAATAAATGCTGGAGAGGGTGTGGAGAAAAGGGAACCCTCTTACACTGTTGGTGGGAATGCAAACTAGTACAGCCACTATGGAGAACAGTGTGGAGATTCCTTTAAAAACTGGAAATAGAACTGCCTTATGATCCAGCAATCCCACTGCTGGGCATACACACTGAGGAAACCAGAAGGGAAAGAGACACGTGTACCCCAATGTTCATCGCAGCACTGTTTATAATAGCCAGGACATGGAAACAACCTAGATGTCCATCAGCAGATGAATGGATAAGAAAGCTGTGGTACATATACACAATGGAGTATTACTCAGCCATTAAAAAGAATACATTTGAATCAGTTCTAATGAGGTGGATGAAACTGGAGCCTATTATACAGAGTGAAGTAAGCCAGAAGGACAAACACCAATACAGTATACTAACGCATATATATGGAATTTAGAAAGATGGTAACGATAACCCTGTATATGAGACAGCAAAAGAGACACTGATGTATAGAACAGGCTTATGGACTCTGTGGGAGAGGGAGAGGGTGGGAAGATTTGGGAGAATGGCATTGAAATGTGTGAAATGTCATGTATGAAACGAGATGCCAGTCCAGGTTCAATGCACGATGCTGGATGCTTGGGGCTGGTGCACTGGGACGATCCAGAGGGATGGTATGGGGAGGGAGGAGGGAGGAGGGTTCAGGATGGGGAACACATGTATAATTTTTTTAAATTAAAATTGAAAAAAAAATATTAAAGGAATTCAGTAAAACTGCAGATACAAAACAAACATACCAAAAACAGTTGTGTTTCAATAACAATAAAAAAAAAAGAAAGAAAAATGTTTCCAAGATATCCAAGGGATATCTCACAAAACTATTTCTTGTCACTAAGAAGGGCCAACGTTTAGATGAGAAATCTACATGCACATCTTCCAAGAGTTATGATACCTGCTTGAGAATGGTCTCATGTAGATTCAAGGAGCCAGTGGCATGATAAACTTCTGCCCAAAAGGTCTTGGGACAGCCCAGAAAGTGGCTCAGAAGCTGGCAGGACTTAGAATGAGGTTGGCCCCAGAAGGATTTGCACACTCAGCCCACGGTTACTGACATGCTTCTTTGATTCACTTAATGGAAAGTAACCCTAAAGGGGGCCCTCTCTGGCTGGCCTGAAACTATATGGCTCAGACTAAACATATTAAATTCATTACGGCAAATTGGTCTTTGGCCCCTGGTAGCTGCAGGGCTACAGGGAGGACAAAAATCTTTGCTGCTGTCAGAACATTGGAAATCTGCCACTAGAGATACAGATGGAGGTAGGGATGGACTTTCCACGGATTCAAAAATGGGACTCATTATCCATTTAAAATAGATTGATTTAATGGCTTAGAGGATGATATAATGTGTCCAGGAGGGACCCCTAAAAGGCTTTGTGAGCTCAAACAAGCACTCTGAAAAAGCATCCTGGGAGTTTCATGCAATGCTATATGGCCCTGCATTTGGAGGCAACTGAATGCCACACACACAGGTCAATATTAGTACGAATACTTTACATCATTTCTTTACCCTAAAGAGAGACCAATGAGGGCTGATATAATACAACTCAATTTACTGATCACCTACTATGTCCCAGGTGTTTTTCTAGTCACTGCTCTATCAACATGTCTTAAAAGCACTCTAACATCTGAAACAGGTTTCTAAAAAAGGCCAAGGGAGGAAGTCTACAGTATTTGAATAACTCTGGTTCAGTTGACTCCTAAACTAGCTGTCCATCCAATTTAGATGTTTCTCTGGATGAGGAGGCAGTGACCAGAAAAACTGTAATAGATCCAGGAGGAGTTGGAAAGAGCGAAGTATATTTAGAGTTGTGCAACCATCACTGTTGCAGAAAAGGTAGAGGAAACAGAGATCAAATTGTCAACATCCACTGGATCATCAAAAAAACAAGAGAGTTCCAGAAAAACATCTACTTCTGCTTTATTGATTGCACCAAAGCCATTTACTGTGTGAATCACAACAAACTGTGGAAAATTCTTCAAGAGATGGGAATACCAGACCACCTTACCTGCCTCCTGAGAAATCTGTATAAAGGTCAAGAAGCAACAGCTAGAACTGTACATGGGACAACAGACTGGTTTCAAAATGGGAAAGGAGTATTCAAGTTTGTATATTGTCACACTGCTTATTTAACTTATATGCAGAGGAGATCATGAGAAACTCCAGGCTGGATGAAACACAAGTTGGAATCAAGATTGCCAGGAGAAATACCAATAACCTTAAATATGCAGATGACACCACCCTTATGGAAGAAAGTGAAGAAGAATTTAAAAGCCTCTTGATGAAAATGAAAGAGGAGAGTAAAAAAAGTTGGCTTAAAGCTCAACATTCAGAAAACTAAGATCATGGCATCTGGTCCCATCACTTCATGGCAAATAGATGGGGAAACAATGGAAACAGTGACAGACTTAATTTTCTTGGGCTTCAACATCACTGCAGATGGTGACTGCCACCACAAAATTAAAAGATGCTTGCTCCTTGGAAGAAAAGTTATGACCAACCTAGACAGCATATTAAAAAGTAGAGACATTACTTTGCCAACAAAGGTCCATCTAGTCAAAGCTATGGTTTTTCTAGTAGTCACGTATGGATGTGAAAGTTGGACTAAAAACAAAACTGAGTGCCAAAGAATTGATGTTTTTGAACTGTGGTGTTGGAGCAGACTCTTGAGAGTCCCTTGGACTGCAAGGAGATCAAACCAGTCAATCCTAAAGGAAATCAGTCCTGAATATTCATTGGAAGGACTGATGCTGAAGCTGAAACTCCAATATTTTGGCCACTTGATGCAAAGAGCAGACTAATTTGAAAAGACCCTGATGCTGGGAAAGATTGAAGGTAGAAGGAGAAGGGGATGACAGAGGATGAGATGGTTGGATGACATCACAGACTCAGTGGACTTGAGTTTGATTAAGCTCCGGGAGTTGGTGATGGACAAGAAAGCCTGGCATGTTGCAGTCCATGGGGTCACAAAGAGTTGGACATGACTTCAGCACCTGAACTGAACTGAACCATCACTGTAATCAAATTTAGAACATTTTTCAGTTCAGTTCAGTTCGGTTCAGTCTCTCAGTCGTGTCCGACTCTTCGCGACCCCATGAATCGCAGCACGCCAGGCCTCCCTGTCCATCACCAACTCCCGGAGTTCACTCAGACTCACATCCATTGAGTCAGTGATGCCATCCAGCCATCTCATCCTCTGTCGTCCGCTTCTCCTCCTGCCCCCAATCCCTCCCAGCATTAGAGTCTTTTCCAATGAGTCAACTCTTCACATGAGGTGGCTAAAGTACTGGAGTTTCAGCTTCAGCATCATTCCCTCCAAAGGAATCCCAGGGCTGATCTCCTTCAGAATGGACTGGTTGGATCTCCTTGCAGTCCAAGGGACTCTCAAGAGTCTTCTCCAACACCACACTTCAAAAGCATCAATTCTTCGGCGCTCAGCCTTCTTCACAGTCCAACTCTCACATCCATACATGACCACAGGAAAAACCATAGCCTTGACTAGACGGACTGACCCTCAAAGAAATCCCATGTTGGAGAACTGATGTCATCAAGATGGTGATATAGGTTGTTCCATTCTTCAGTCTCCTTCACAAGAGGGCCGGCTAACAACTATCTGTAGACAAGACACCACTGTGAAAATCCCATAACCTGAGAAGGGGAGGCTGAAGCACCCCCTGGACCCCAGAAAGACTACATTAGAAGGGTAGAGGAGTACACTGACAGCATTCCCCGGGCCCATGGTGTCACCAGTGAGAAAAGAAAATCTGAGGTGGACATCCAGTCCCCCAGGGTAGTGAAACACTTCCCAGGAGGTACACTAGGGTCTTCCTTCATAGGGGTCACTGGGGAAATCTGCAGGGCTTGACCAATGAAGAGCAGACAGAGATGAAGAGCAAAGTTTACAGCAACTGTGCTCAGATCCTGGAGACAATGTTACTGCTTTCAGCTGCATCTGAGGAGATGGCCCAGCTATTGGTTCTGCCCATCTGTAGAACTAAGTCATGACCCTGTCTGTCCAAAGAACTTAGTTGGTAGTTTTGCCTGATTTGGGTCCCTAGTCAATGGGCAATATCATCCATGGAATCAGTTCTGTGGCCCTGCCTGGGCAGAGAAGCAAGTTTGAAGACCTGCCCAATGGCAGAGGGTAACCCTAAGTCCCAACCCACAAGAAAGTTGCTCAAGGAATTGGGGCAGCTGCAGAGCCCATCTGTAGCCAGCAGCCTTGCCACTAGCCTTGCCCAACTGCTGAGTATAAGCCTCTGGTTCCACAAAACCAGAGAACCTAAACAGTGACCATGGGCTTCAGAGACTAGCCTACCATACTGCCCAGCCCTGAAGCATAGCTTAAAATACCATTCAGGAGCAGAGTCCAGCATTAGGGCCAGTCCGATTACTAAACACAGTCTTTGGCCTCCCTCAGGCAGGGAGCCCAGCCAGTGACCTCACCCAAACTTGATGCACAGCTTACAAGAACTCAGACCAAGACCATGCCAAACTACAGAGCACAGTTCTGAAACCCTCTCAACTGCAGGATACAGTGGGAAGCCCTGTCTGACAAGAAACACAGCCAGTGTCTGAACCCAAAAGCAGAGCACAGCAAGAGATCTAGCTGATCACAAAGCCCAGCCTGCAGCCCTGCCTGGTGGGAGGGCACAGCTTGAGTCTCCACCTCACCAAGAGCCACTCGGAAGCCCAGTGAAGCCTTGCCCAATCAGAGCCCAACCAGTGGCATTGCCCTGCCGTGGAACAAAGACCACAAACTTTCCTGACCAGAGAGGCTTACAGGACCCAGATAATGGTCTCAACTGGCCACAGAGAAGAGCCAGCAGCCCCATCCAACAAAGGAGCTCACCCAGCAGCCATGCTTGCATAGAGAGCCAAGGCACCAGTCACATCCAGCTTTCAGGGATAGAAGCACCTTGCCCCAACTTCACAGTATGAACAGCACTCTTGCCCAATTACACATCCCACTAGCCTACCTACAGGAATAACTAGGTGGCCCAACTAGTACACCATGCTGAACAGACTGGTGAAGCTCTTTCCCTGCCAAAGCAAACTTGTAAACTCTAGCAAAAAGGTCTACTTACACAAATATGGAGATACTAACATGACTATATAAGGATAACAATTAATCATGAAACAGAAATCAATAAAGCTCCAATCAGATCAGCTCAGTTTAGTTACTCACTCATGTCTGACCCTTTGTGACCCCAAACACTGAGCACACCAGGTTTCCCTGTACATCACCAACTCCCAGAGCTTGCTCAAACTCATGTCCATTGAGTCAGTGATGCCATCCAACAATCTCACAGTCTGCCAGCCCCTTTTCCTCCTGCCTTCAATCTTTCCCAGCATCAGAGTCTTTTTTAATAAGTCAGTTCTTCGCATCAGGTGGCCAAAGTATTAGAGTTTCAGCTTCAGCATCAGTCCTTCCAGTGAATATTTAGGGTTGATTTCCTTTAGGATTGACTGGTTGGATCTCCTTGCAGTCCAAGGGACTCTCAAGAGTCTGCTCCAACACCAGCGTTCAAAAGCATCAATTCTTCGATGCTTAGCCTTCTTTATGGTCCAACTCTCACATCCATACATGACTATTGGAAAAACCATAGCTTTGACTAGATGGACCTCTGTTGGCAAAGCAATGTCTCTACTTTTTAATATGCTGTCCGGGTTTGTCATAACTTTTCTTCCAAGGAGCAAGCATCTTTTAATTTCTTGGCTGCAGTCACCACCTGCAGTGATTTTGGAGCCCAAGAAAATTAAGTCTGTCACTGTTTCCATTGCTTCCCCATCTGTTTGCCATGAAATGATGGGACTGGATGCCATGAATTTTGCTTTTTGAATGTTGAGTTTTAAGCCAGCTTTTTCACTCTCCTCTTTCACCTTCACCTAGAGACTTTTTAGTTCCTCTTCACCTTCTGCCATAAGGGAGGTATCATTTGCATATCTGCGATTATTGATATTTCTCCCAGCAATCTTGATTCCAACTTGTGCTTCATCCAGCCCAATAGTACATCACATGATGTACTCTGCATATAAGTTAAATTAGTAGGGTGACATATACAGCTTGGATGTTCTCCTTTTCCAATTTGGAACCAGTCCATTGCTCCATGTCCGGTTCTAACTCTTGCTTCTTAACTTGCATACAGGTTTCTCAGGAGGAGGTAAGGTGTTCTGGTATTCCCATCTCTTGAAGAATTTTCCACAGTTTGTTGTGATTCACACAGTCAAGGCTTTAGTGTAGTCAATGAGGCAAAAGTAGATTTTTTTCTGGAATTCTCTTGCTCAGAAAGAATGAAGATGCTGAGCCAAAGTGAAAAAAGCATACAGTTGTAGATGTGGCTAGTGATGGAAGTAAGGCCCAATGCTGTAAGGAAAAATATTGCATAGGAATCTGGAATGTTAGGTCCATGAATTAAGGTAAATTGGAAATGGTCAAACAGGAGATGGCAAGAGTGAACATCGACATTCTAGGAATCAGTGAACTAAAATGGACTGGAATGGGCTGATTTAATTCAGATGACCATTATATCTACTACTTTGTGCAAGAATCTCTTAGAAGAAGTGGAGTAGCCCTCATAGTCAACAAGAGTCTGAAATGCAGTACTTGGGTGCAATCTCAAAAATGACAGAATGGCCTCTGTTCGTTTCCAAGGCAAACCATTCGATATCACGGTAATCCAAGCCTATGCCCCAACCAGTAACATGGAAGAAGCTGAAGTTGAACGGTTCTATGAAGACCTACAAGACCTTTTAGAACTAACACCCAAAAAAGATGTCCTTTTCATTATAGTGGACTGGAATGCAAAAGTAGGATCAAGAAACACCCGGAGTGACAGGCAAAGTTGGCCTTGGAAAACAGAATAAAGCAGGGCAAAGGCTAATAGAGTTTTGCCAAGAGAACACACTGGTCATAGCAAACACCCTCTTCCAACAACACAGAGAAGACTCTACACATGGACATCACCAGACGGTCAACACCAAAATCAGATTGATTATATTCTTTGCAGCCAAAGATGGAGGAGCTTTATACAGTCAGCAAAAAAAGACTGGAAGCTGACTGTGCCTCAGATCATGAACTCCTTATTGCCAAATTCAGACTGAAATTGAAGAAAGTAGGGAAAACCACTAGACCATTCAGAAATCAAATCCCTTATGATTATACAGTGGAAGTGAGAAATAGATTTAAGGGACTAGATCTGATAGAGTGCCTGATGAACTCTGGACTGAAGTTCATGACATTGTACAGGAGACAGGGATCAAGATCATCCCAATGGAAAAGAAATGCAAGAAAGCAAAATGGCTGTCTGAGGAGGTCTTACAAATAGTTGTGAAAAGAAGAGAAGTGAAAAGTAAAGGAGAAGAGGAAAGATATTCCCATTTGAATGCAGAGTTCCAAAGAATAGCAAGGAGAGATAAGAAAGTCTTCATCAGCAATCAATGCAAGGAAATAGAGGAAAACAGCAGAATGGGGAAGACTAGATCTCTTCAAGAAAATTAGAGATACCAAAGGAAAATTTCATGCAAAGATGGGCTCGATAAAGGACAGAAATGGTATGGACCTAACAGAAGCATAAGATATTAAGAAGAGCTGGCAAGAATACACAGAAGAACTATAGAAAAAAGATCCTCACGACCCAGATAATTACTCACCTAGAGCAAGACATCTGGGAATGTAAAGTCAAGTGGGCCTTAGAAAGTATCACTATGAACAAAGCTAGTGGAGGTGATGGAATTTCCATTGAGCTATTTCAAATCCTGAAAGATGATGCTGTGAAAGTGTTGCACTCAATATGCCAGCAAATTTGGAAAACTCGGCAGTGGCCACAGGACTGGAAAAGGTCCGTTTTCATTCCAATCCCAAAGAAAGGTAATGCCAAAAAAATGCTCAAACTACCACACAATTGCACTCATCTCACATACTAGTAAAGTAATGCTCAAAATTCTCCAAGCCAGGCTTCAGCAATATGTGAACCATGAACTTCCAGATGTTCAAGCTGGTTTTAGAAAAGGCAGAGGAACCAGAGATCAAATTGCCATCATCTGCTGAATCGTGGACAAAGCAAGAGAGTTCCAGAAAAACATCTATTTCTGCCTTATTGACAATGCAAAGCCTTTGACTGTGTGGATCACAATAAACTGTGGAAAATTCTTCAAGAGATGGGAATACCAGACCACCTGACCTGCCTCTTGAGAAATTTGTATGCAGGTAAGGAAGCAACAGTTAGAACTGGACATGGAACAACAGACTGGTTCCAAATAGGAAAAGGAGTACATCAAGGCTGTATATTGTCACCC
>NW_011494718.1:2592525-2610069 GCF_000754665.1 Bison bison bison
AAATGCTGTGCTGGAAGAAGCACAAGCTGGAATCAAAATTGCCGGGAGAAATATCAATAACCTCAGATATGCAGATGACACCACCCTTATGGCAGAAAGTGAAGAGGAACTAAAAAGCCTCTTGATGAAAGTGAAAGAGGAGAGTGGAAAAGTTGGCTTAAAGCTCAACATTCAGAAAACTAAGCTCATGGCATCTGGTCCCATCACTTCATGGCAAATAGATGGGGAAACAGTGGAAACCGTGTCAGACTTTATTTTGGGGGGTCCCAAAATCACTGCAGATGGTAATTGCAGCCATGAAATTAAAAGATGCTTACTCCTTGGAAGGAAAGTTATGACCAAACTAGACAGCATATTAAAAAGCAGAGATATTACTTTGCCAACAAAGATCCATCTAGTTAAGGCTATGGTGTTTCCAGTGGTCATGTATGGATATGAGAGTTGGACTGTGAAGAAAGCTGAGTGCCGAAGAATTGATGCTTTAGAACTGTGGTGTTGGAGAAGACTCTTGAGAGTCCCTTGGACTGCAAGGCGATCCAACCAGTCCATCCTAAAGGAGACCAGTGTTAGGTGTTCATTTGAAGGACTGATTCTGAGGCTGAAACTCCAATACTTTGGCCACCTCATATGAAGAGTTGACTCATTGGAAAAGACCCTGATGCTGGGAAGGATTGGGGGCAGGAGGAGAAGGGGACGACAGAGGATGAGATGGCTGGATGGCATCACCGACTTGATGGACATGAGTTTGGGTGGACTCCGGGAGTTGATGATGGACAGGGAGGCCTGGCGTGCTGTGATTTATTGGGTTGCAAAGAGTTGGACACGACTGAGCGACTAAACTGAACTGAACTGAACAGAATAAAAAGGAAAAATACACAGCAATAAAATGATAGTTGAGGATTTTAATGCTCCATTCTCCAGGTAGTCAATAAGGAAATAAACAATTTGAACAACACTATTGACCAATGGACCAAACAGGTGTACATAGAACATTCTATCCAACAGCAGCAAAGTATACATTATTCTTCAACACCTACAGAACATTTTCTAAGATAGATCATAGGTTCGACCACAAAATAAGTCACAAAAAAGCCAAGAACATAGAAATTATATCAAATATCTTTTCTTATCACAAATGATATGAAACTATAAATCAACAGCCAGAGGAAAGTTAGAAAATTTAACAATAAAGAAAATTAAGAAACACACTCTTTAAAGTGTTGCTAAAGAAAAAAATTTTTTAAAGCTTAAGATAAAAAAAATTTTAAACAACTTACCAAAACGTATGGCATGCCGGAAAAGCAGTTCTGAGGAAAAAAATTTATAACTATAAACTCATATTTTTTTTTAAAAAAGTCTTAAATAAACAACCTAACTTTAAACCTCAAAGAACTAGAAGAATAAACTTAACCCAAATTTATCAGGAGGATGGAAATAAAGATAACAGCATAAATAAATGAAGTAGTGAATAGGAAAACAATAGATAATATAAACGAGTTGACTCTTTGGAAAGAAAATAAACTGATAAACCTGTAGCTAGACAAACCATTAAACTTAAAGGACTCAAATAAAATTATAAATTAAAGAGCAGAAATTACAACTGACACCACAGAAACACAAAGGCTCATAAGAGACTACTACAAACAACTACACATCAACAAATTAGACAACCTGGAGTAAATGGATAAATTCCTAGAAATATACAACTTACCACGACTAAATCTTGAAGAAATAGAAAATTTGAACAGATTGATACTGAAAAAGGGTATTGCTTAGTAGTCAAAAACCTCCTAAAAAAGGACCTGATGGTTTCACTGGCGAATTACACTAAACATTTAAAGAATTGACATTAATTCTTCTCAAATTTTTCCAAAAAGAGCAAAGACACCAAGCTCATTTTCAAAGGACGTTATTAGTCAAATTCATCTACCATATCCAGATAAGGATGCTAGAACAAAATAAAATTATAGGCCAATATCCCTAATGAGTAACATGCAAAAATTCTCAACAAAATTCTAGCAAACTGAATTCAACAGCACATTACAAGGATCATAAACCATAATTAAGTGGGATTCATCTCTAAGATGTAAGAATGGTTCAAAATATGCAAATCAATAAATGTGTTACATTAATTAATAGAATAAAAGGTAAAAATCATGATCATATTGATAGATGCAGAAAAACACTTCGACAAAATTCAACATGATTTTATGATATAAACTTAGAACAAATTAGATTTATAAGGAATCTATCTCAACATAATAAAGACCATATATAGTGAGCCTGCAGCTAACATAGTTTAAAAGGTAAAAGGTTGAAAACTTTTCTTTAAGACCAGGAACATAACAAGAATTTTCATTCTTACCACACCATTCTATATAGTACTGGAATTCTAGCCAGAGCAATCAAGTAAGAAAAATAATTAAAAGTTATTTAAAGCAGAAATAGAGAAGGAAGACAGTACATGTTTACAGATGACATAATCTTATATATAGAAAACCTTAAAGGTTCTACCAAAAAAAACACAAAACTGTTGGAACTAATAAATGAATTCAGTAAAGTTGCAAGATACAAAACCAACATACAAAAATCAGTCACATTTCAAAATATTAACAATAAACTATTTTTAAAAGACAATCCCTTTCACAATAGGATCAAAAATAATAAAATACTTATTAATAAATTTAACTAAGGATGTGAAAGATTTATACACTGAAAACTGTAAAGCACTGTTGAAAGAAATTGAAGAAGATGCAAATAAATGTAAAGATATCTTTTGTTCATGGATTGGAAGAATCAATATTTCTAAAATGTCCATACTACTCAAAGTCATTTTTAGATTCAATGCAATCTTTATTAAGATTTCTTTTTTAAAGAAATAGAAAAAAATAGTTCAAAAATTCATATGGAACCAAAAAGACCTAGAACAGCCAAAGCAATCTTGAGAAAGAAAAACAAAGTTGGAGGCATCACATTTCCAGATTTCAATCTGTATATAAGCATATGGTAATCAAAACAATATGGTACTGGCATAAAAGCAGAAACATAGATCAATACAACATGATAGAGAAATGAACCCACATGTATATGGTCAACTAATATTAATATTAGATGAAGGGACTGAGAATATCCAATGGGAAAAAGAGAATCTTTTCCATAAATGGTGCTGGGAAAATTGGATATACACATGCAGAAAACTAAAACTGGACTCCTATCTTAAGTCACTGAAAGCAGGGGAAATTGGTGAAGGTGGTCAAAGGATACAAACTTCTAGTTATAAGATGAATAAGTTCTAGATAGGTAATGTACACAATGGTGACTATAGTTAACAATAATGTGTACTTAAAATGGCAACCCACTCCAGTGCTCATGCCTGGAAAATCCCATGGATGGAAGAGCCTGGTAGGCTACACTCTGTGGGGTCGCCAAGAGTTGGACACGACTGAGCGACTTCACCTTACCTTCCCTTAAAAGTTCTTAAACGAGTAGGTCTTAAGAAACTAAAACATTGTAAATCAACTAGATTTTAATTTAAAATTTTTAAAAAAGATTTCATGTCAGATACACACACAAATGGTAACTATTTGAGGTAATAAGTGTGTTAACTAACCTTATCATGGTAATCATTTCTCAGTATAAACATACATCAAATCATCATGTTATACACCCAAGCTTACACAATATTGTATGTCAATTATATCACAATAAAGTCTGGGGGGAACGTGCTCCAAAGGTTACAAAAAGGGGTATTTGGTCAGAATGCCAACTATGCACCCTAAACACAAAGAAACTCTACTGAAATGAAATATAAAGATTTAGGTAAAACACTACTTGTCTTTAAAGCTAATTGGAACAGGCTACCACCAATATTTTTAAAATCTCACACTTATAGATTAGTTGGGCAGATCCATCTTGAAAATTTTGTGTTTAGAATTGGAAATTGCTCATCAAGATTTCTGGGGTCTTTCTCCATCTCTTGAAGCTAGTTCTACTCAAGAGGAAAATTTAGAAGATTTTGTTGCTTTAAATGTCGCTTTCATGAGGTTATGGATAAGGTGCAATTTCAGGTTGAGCATTTAACCTAGAATGGGAGATGAATGAGTTCAGGACTGTTTCTGTTGAAAGAGCCACTGAAAACCTTGGATGTGTGAGCTGTAAAACATAACATCTATTACTGTTGAAAGAGCTACTGAAAACCTTGGATGTGCAAGCTGTAAAACATAACATCTATTACTGTATTAAATATTCATAATTTTTCTCTTTAAAACAAAATTTTGTGTTGCTTTAAAAAAAAAAGAATCTATAAAAGATTAGTAAAATAGAAACACAAGTTTATAAATATATAAAAAGCAAGATTGCTAAGAGTCTGCACTCCAAATACAGGGAGCCCAGATTCAATCCCTGGTTAGGGAGCTAGATACCACATGTCTCAACTAATAGTTTATGTTCCACAACTAAAGATTCATGTTAGGGAAATTAAATGGAATTGTTCTTAAGCCAAGAGAGCAGAGTGGGCCTCTGACCTTGCTTCTGACCTGCCTGGACACTGCCCCAACTACGTGCCTGCTTGTGAGTGCACTGATTGTTACCAGTAATATGAACGGTAATATAGATAAGACACGGAGTGGGTCTTGGAATTCTTGAGCCCCTGGTGGAGGTCTGGCCAACCACACCCAGGGCTTAACAAAATCTTGTGACTGGCAAGATAAACAACATTGTAAAGAAGATTAATGTGAAACCAGAGCTGCAATTTGCTCACATGATGATACCAGTTTGTGTCCTGGGATTATAAGTAGGAACTCCCCAAATCTGCAATTTTGAAGTCTCACCCATGGAACAGACACACTACCCAGGACCTTTTCCCAGTTGGGACTGCAGCACGGGACTTCCCAGTGCTGCTTGAGCCTGGATGTTAGTCACCTCAATTAGTTGATATATGTGCTGGTACTCTCCTCCACTGTTGCTGTTTCTTTTCTCTTAATGATTGTATATTGAAAGTAAGTTAAATAATTCTCCATTAAGTATTGAAATTTTTTATTTGTATATAATGCATGGTTTCTTTTGTTCATGAATCCTTTGAACCTGAAACAAAAGTTAAAATTTTGGCAAAACAATTCCATGTACCACGATGAAGATCAAAGATCTTGCGTGCCGCAACTAAGACCTAGTGTGGCCACGTGAATAAATAAATAAATAAAATATTTTTTGAAAAATGATAGATTGCACATACACTACTTCAAAAGTGTAAGCTAAAAATTTGCCTACAAACTTCCTTGTAATCAAACCAAAAAGGGCACAATAATTTACATTACTTTCATTTTGGAAAGGCAGACTCAAACCAATTTTTTAAAAAAGAATTAAAAAGTCTTCTAGATGCTAGAAGAAATTTCTCACATGGAACATTGTCCAGAAAGCATTAAGTGATGTAATAAACAATACTCATATCTTTTTTGTACAACAAATTAAAAAATGAATGCCATCTGTTTGTTTCTTGTAGAAAATTTTGCTAAAAGCTAAAAGAATACTATTAAAGCAAAACTTGGAGTGGATAAAATATGCTGCATTCCAATAGCCTAATTTGAGCCAAGATTAGAACTTAGAGAAATAAATAGATCCTTCAAAAGTAAGTGGATAGTTTAACTCTTCATTTTAGAGATATCACACTTTTTCCTCTCTTCCCTCAGAATTTATAATTCTAACAATAATATCTCCTACAAGACAATAATTTTCAGATAAACTGGACAAAGGCAATGGAAAGGCATTAACATATATTCTGAAAGACTAGGCCTGTCTAACCACTTGAGAATTTCTGGCTCAGATAACTTCCCTATATATAGTTGCTCTCATTTTTATTTCTGATGGGGGCACAGAAGACTTTTTGAAATTATTTTCTTAGATGGGAGTCTGAGTACCAATTGCAAGAACATCATATAAGGAAGATCCGATTGCCAGGAGAACATTGATAGTTCCACCAGGGTTCTCCCTAGAAGGCAGATTTCAGGAGCATATGTGAGCAAAGTAAGGAGTTTCCTGATGAAGTATCATTGTATATTCACCCTGGCATTTAAAAAAAAAAATCCAATTCAGGCTCCAAAATCTCTCATTCCAAAAAAGACAGAAATGGTACTGGCCTCAGTGGTCATCAAAGTGTAGAACTCCTGGCTTCCAAGAAAGCCCCCAATAATGCTCCCGCAGAACCTGCAAGGATGATGCCATTTCTCTAAAGGAGTGAACTCCACTCTTTACATCTGTTCTGCATCTCAAGCTGCATGGGGCAACAAAGGTAGATGATTTCTGCTGGACAAGACTTGACTAGGGAAGAAAGATATGAACCCAAGTGGTACTCCCTTTCAACCCAGGAAAATGGGGACTAGAGAAAGAGGAAAAAAGGCCTTCAGAACTTTCTATAGAAGCAGCAAAATGACATGAAGTCACTGCACCAAGAGACTTCTCACTTTCCCCACTTGTATCCTTTGGATCAAATTGATGGCACGCATCTAGAAATTATTGTTTAATAAACATGATGTCTAAGACATTGAATGGGAATTAATTAAAGGAAGGCCACTTCTTTTGAGCTTGGAATATTAAACAAACCAACTGAATAAATAAAGGTATATTAAGGTATTTCCTTTGTCATCCACCTGGAAAGCATATGCATAGGACAATCTTCAGTGATCTTTTTTAAATGTGCTCAGCCCATTAAATTTATGATGTGGAAAAATGGAGATAAAAGAGCAGAGACTCAAGTCATGGTGATTGAATTTGACCATAATTTGAAAAATAGTTTAGGCCATGAAAACTACTATTTAGCTTAAGAGATCTGCCATCTTCCTACTAATTATTTCTCTCTTTATTTTGCTTCTATGTGCATGAAACTAAGAATCTAAGTTTCTTACTGTGGAGGAGGCAATCCTGAGCAGCACACAAGCACAGAGGTGCTCAGCACACCAGGTGGAAATGGATGTCTGGTAGAGACACTTGCAGTATTTCACTCAACTCTCACTTCCACTGAACAACTCCATGTGACTTGGCCTCTTCAATACCTCATCTCTGTCAAGTCTTTTTTCAATGCACTGGCTGTGGCCTCAGCCACTGTCTTCACTTCCCTGGCTACTGTAATTGCCTCCCAACTGATCTCCTTGCTTCCTCTCCAAGCTCTCTTTTTCATTTCATTCCCCATAACAGGACTCCAAATCTCAGCATGACATTTACCTGGTTAGAAACCTTCAATTGCTTTCCATTATGCTTAGGACTAAAGCACACACACAGATAACAAACAATCAAAAGAATCTCAGGGTTAGGGGCCTATCTGAAGCCCTCTCCTTCCTGCTCTATACTGGGCTTCCTTCAGGTTTTCAAACACACTCTACTTCCTGCCCCAAAGGGGTCACATGCATTGTTGCTTCCACCTACCAACTCCCTTTGCCTGAGTTACACATCCTCCAGGTCTCAGCTGAAATATGATTTCCTCTTTGACTCTGGTCTTCACAGACTTCCTACACAAATTAGGATTCTCTTTATCAATTTTCATAGTCTTTCTCCATCAGAACTCAGAGCACTTGAATTACTTATTCAATTGTCTTCTCCAATAATCAAAAGCTTCATGAGAGAAGCCACGAAGTCCTTTCTTCAAATTTGTAACTACAAAATCTAACATAGTAACAAATATTATTATTTCTATTTAAGAGATTAAAATAACTGAAGAATTGAAAGTTGAAATTATTTGCCCAGGGTCTTTAAGCTAGTAAGCAGAACTGAGCATTTAATCTTTATCCATTAAACTCAAACGTTTATATTTCTATTTCACTTGCCTCCTTTTTTTTATGAACAAAGAAATATTTTATTCTTTGAATAAAATATAAAATATTTTGAATAAAATATATAAGAATAAAATACTTAGGAATATATCTACCTAAAGAAACTAAAGACCTATATATAGAAAACTATAAAACACTGATGAAAGAAATCAAAGAGGACACTAATAGATGGAGAAATATACCATGTTCATGAATCGGAAGAATCAATATAGTGAAAATGAGTATACTACCCAAAGCAATCTATAGATTCAATGCAATCCCTATCAAACTGCCAACAGTATTTTTCACAGAGCTAGAACAAACAATTTCACAGTTTGTATGGAAATACAAAAAACCTCAAATAGCCAAAGCAATTTGAGAAAGAAGAATGGAACTGGAGGAATCAACCTGCCTGACTTCAGGCTCTACTACAAAGCCACAGTCATCAAGACAGTATGGTATTGGCACAAAGACAGAAATATGAACAAAGAAATAGAGAAATGCAAGAAATGAGTATTGAATGTGTAGTATGTTCTAGATTTAGGCTGCTTTCATTAATCCTCACTACCCCATGTACTATTCTGACCTGTCTCCGTGACTAAATGTAAATCTCTGAAGATCAGAGACTGTATGTTCTTTTTTTGTTTTTCTTCTGTATACTTAGCATGTAGCATTTGGTTCTAAACACAAGAGGAAAATTCTGTGCCAAGTGATTATGAGTATTTACTAACTGAAGAGTGATAGTTTGGAAAACGAATTTTTGAAAGTGAGAGGTTGGGAGGGTCTGTAGGGGAGAAGTCTGATGAGGATGATAAGGTAGTTCATGTCCAAAGACACACACACATACGTCCTCTACATGGAAATATAGCAACAATAGATAAAATAAAGAGAAACTATAAGAACATAGTTGGGATAAAAATAAATGAGGCAATCCATTTCCCAGAAATTGATCATAAAGGCACACTGATGAGTGGGGCTGCTGGACCTGGAACTGGAAGGTGGGAAGTAACAGTGGGGGCCCAACAGAAAACTGGCTCCTATGGAATGACTCTGGCTAAAAATATTTGCTAGTAAAGTGAAGCTAAGAAAGAAATCAATAACAGGGATATGAATTTACCCAAGATGAAGTTAATCATATAGAAGAGTGTACGGTCAGGCTACTCAAGGTGGCTGTTCTCCTGCTCTCTGCACATCACCTGCCTGACCAGGACCTGTTACCCTGACACCCTGCTTACAGGGCTGACCTTCCTACATACTTGCCCCAGGCCTCAGCTAGTGACTGTTCTTATCAAAGTGTGGTGAGGAACTTGCCCCTCTTCTGGCTTCCCTGGTAACCAATGAATCACTCTGATGCCAGCACCCCCTATAACTGGTCATTTTACAGTCCTCCCCTGGAGTGAAACCTGCTGCAGCCTTGTCTTGCCCTCCATCCAATGCACACAGTGGGTTGTTTCTCCAGCACCTTGCTTCCAACACATAAGCTCCCCCAACCATTAAACCACTGGTGTCTCTATTGCTGACACATTAGCTGTTTCTTTGGTCTTAAAGATGAGCCAGTACAGGCCCAGGAGGCTGCAGCCCACCAAATAGTCTGATAAAATATTAATAGACATATGTTTAGAAACTCAAAGAGATAGGAATAAGAAAAAAACTAAGATATAAGATATAGAGAATAAGAATAAGAAATAATACAACAAACTAATCTTTAACCTTAAACCTTTAACCATATGAAATGAAAATGCAATAGATTGCACATATACTAGACAAGAAATAGTTGAGAGATTTAGAAAATTACCTAATGATTTAAGTGCTTAATGGTTTAAGGAATAGTGAATTCAGAAGCACTGAAATCAAAACCATGAGAGAGAAATCCACTATCATTGTAAGAAATTTTGACACAGCTCAGTAAGACAGTGATAGATTAAGCAAAGAAAAAAATAAGGACTTAAAGCCTGAACAAGAAAGCTAGCAAGCTGAGTTAATAGATGCATTTATAGAATCAACCACATTCTAGGGCACAAAATATATCGACAAATCTTAAAAATTCAGCATTAAACAGCTCATATTATCCAATCATAAAATGATTAAATTACAATCAAATAAAAATATTATTTTAAACATTCACATTAGAAATTTAAAATCCAAATCTCAGCTTACTGTTGATGTAAAGAGAAATCACAGTTATTTAGAATAAGATGTTAATAAAATTAATTCACATAAACTTTATAGGAAGCAGCAAAATGGTACTTGTATTAAATCTTTAAATAATACAAGTTGAAAATAAATACACGAACTAAAAACCTAGGAAAAAATGAAACTAAAATAAGCCTATAGAATGTAGAAGAAAGAAAAAATAAAGATGAGAGTGAATATTTAAAAATAAAATATTTTTTAAAGTATTAAGAAAATCAAAAAGCTATTCTTTGGAAAAATCTAATAAAATACACATATCTCTAGAAAACCAATAAATTAAATAGTGGGAATATGCACAAATAAATATTATCAGAAAAAAAGGGAACATAATTATGGAAACAGTAGAAAGTTTTAAAACTCATAAGTAAATATTAAATACAACACTGATTCAAATTCATTCTTTAAAACAGACAGTATCCTATAAAAATATCATTTATTAAAATAGTCTCAGACTTCCCTGGTGGGTCAGTGGTTAAGACTCCATGCATCCAATGCAAGGGGCATGGCTTTGATCCTTGATCAGGGAACTAAGATCCCATCTGTTATTCAGCACAGCCAAAAAATTAGTGAACAAATAAAATAGTCTCAGGGAATAACAGAACATCTGAAAAAAAACAATAACCATTAAAGAAATTGCCTAAGTAATCAATTCTTCCATTAGTAAGAGTGATGGTGGGATAGAAAGACAGAAGGAAATTGTTTTGGAAGTAAGATGTAATGAATCTACAGGAATGAATCTATAGATAACTTGCATTTTGTAAAGACTGTTTCAGAGAACTGAATTTGAAATAAAGTTGTCCAATCCTTCTAGAAGGCTAGCTGGACCCAAAATGAAAAGGGACAATACAATTACAGCCTAAGAATTGTGAGTATTATGAATAGAGATGCAAAAGTCAGCTGAATTTAGCAGAATTTTCAATATGACCAAGTTTAGTTCCAGGATATAAGAATGGTTGAATACCAGAAAACCTATTAATATTTTATGTGATATTAGCAGATAAAAGGAAAATTTTTTATGATGCAAAAATTTGATAAATTTCAGAATTTACTCATTCAAGATGGAAATTCTTGCTTGATAAGCTAGGCCTAAAGGGAAAGTTCTTTAACCTAAAAGGAATTTCTGTTAAAAACTTGCATCAGACAGCACACTCAGTTGTAAACTGTAATTCCATCACAATTAAATAAGGAATAAGATAGATTTAATTGCCATTTGCTTTTCAGTCTTATCCTGAGGATACCATCCAATGCAACTGACCAAGACAAGAGAGGAAAACCTTAGGAAGTAGAAAGATTGAATCAAAACACTACCCTCCTTTTCAGTTTCCCTCTTTTCATCCATAATAGATTTTCTGATATTCGTGCTTGAACTAAACTCTACTTGGTCATAATGAAAATTCTGCTAAGTTCAACTAACTTCTGCATCTCTATTCGTAATATTCATAATTCTTAGACTATAATTGCATTGCCCTTTTCATTTGGGGTCCAACTAACCTTCTGGATAGAAGGCTAATTTTCTTTCATTTTCAACTTTCTTCACAGGTACCCTTGCTTCTTCTAGGGAATCAAGTCCCCACTCCATTCTGCTCTGAATCAAAGACACCCTCTCCTCTAAGTGTCACATAGAGAGAAAAGTGGTTAACTTGCCATTCTGTGGGTTGGGGAAGAAGAGATATCAGAGAGGTTTTCATTCTGATTTATAAGTTTAATTTTTCTATAAGCAGCTGAAAATTCCAGATAACTTCTGAAAGGGTGGAAATGAACTTTCTCCTGAAATCCTTCATCAAAATAAAAATGAGATTTTTTTTTCTCAGTTATATAACTTTGTCATTACTGTCATTTGTCCTTTATCTGGGCTCAATTACAAGGCAAACCTTGGCAAAGAAGACGTCCATAGTAATCACCTTAACCCAATTCTTATGACTTTTTCCTGTCTAGGAGACAGGGGTGGGTAGGTGTGTGTGTGTGTGTGTGTGTGTGTGTGTTAGTAGCTCAGTCGTGTCTGACTCTTTGCAACTCCATGGATTTTAGCCTGCCAGACTCCTCTGTCTATGGAATTCTCCAGGCAAGAATACAGGAGTGGGTTGCCTTTTCCTTCCCCAGGGAATCTTCCTGACCCAGGGATCGAACCTGGATCTCCCACATTGCAGGCAGATTCTTTACCATCTGAGCCACCAGGGAACCTCTGTATCAACATCTGTCCTTGAAAAGCATAGTTGGTCTTTGACTCAGCAATCATACTCTTAGGAATTTACTCCAAGGAAATTATCAGATGTAATACAAGGATATTTGTCCCAGCATCACCTATAATAGAAAATATTTTCAATTAATATAAATTTACAATATAGAAATCAGTAAATTATAGGCCATTAATCTCATAAAATGTTTTTCAGCCAATAAAGAAAAAATGATACTGTAGGAAAATATTTATCAACATGAGAAAAATATTCTTGATATCTTGCTAAGTTAAAAAGCAGGTTGTACAATTTTGTTTGATAAATGTTATTATTATTTACATAGTCACCTGTGTGGGAAATTATTGAGAAGCTCTATAATCAAAACTTTGCTTATCTCAGAATGGTATGATTACAATTATTTCTGTTTTATTTGTTTGTTGTTTTTCATTGCATTTTTTCATGTGTTCCAAAGAAAAAAGAAAAAAAATTAGCCCCTGATAGCTGTCAGTTGGGAGCTGGACTGCCTCTAATAGCCAGATCTTAGTGTTCTACTGAGGAACATAAACCGTTTCACACCTTCATCTGTGACCATGATACAGCAAGACAAAGACAAGACTATTCTCTAAACATGCCTGAGTGCAGACAAAAACAAAAACACTGCAAACCACAAACAGCCAAACACTGGGACTGTGACTTCTTTGCCATTCATAACATTAGCCCCATCTGCTCCTTCCTAGATAAAAGCTATTAAGAACCCCAGTCAAAAATTTTCCCTTCTTCCACTTCTTAACAGCATCAATTCACAGCAAACCTACCAAGTCCTTGAACCCTACCCCAAATCACCTAGCACAGCTTAATTTCATAACAAGCCCTGAAGCACAGCCCTGGGGTGCTTCCCAGAGGCCTCCTTGGCCATGAGCAGATCAGTTTAATTGCTTTCCTACAGTTCTGTTTCTGCTGGCCTTTGGCCAAAGGTGGTCATTGGCAAAGATGTATGCACAGAGTATGTATCCTTTTGTAATTAAAATTATACATATTTTAAAATCAAAATTAAATAATCTCCAGGTGACTTTTGACCTCTTACCAAGAGGTATACCCTCAATTTCCCCTGGGTTCTTGAGTTTACAACCAGCCAGCCCTCTGGCCCAGCACAGGAGGTATCCATAGGTATCATCATAGGAGCTCCATAGGTATCATCAGCCAGCCTTGGAGTTGGCTCTCTGTCTCTGTGGTCACAGAAATCATCATTCTTGCCCTACCTACCTCATGACAACAGTGTAAAGAGGTGACACTGTTTGTAAGTTATAAGCAAACTTGAAAGTAGCTAAAGCGATAACCATTTAATCAATACAGATTTGTCAAGTGACTTCAGCATATATATATATAATGTTCTGCTGCTGCTGCTAAGTCGCTTCAGTCGTGTCCGACTCTGTGTGACCCCATAGACGGCAACCCACCAGGCTCCCCCGTCCCTGGGATTCTCCAGGCAAGAACACTGGAGTGGGTTGCCATTTCCTTCTCCAGTGCATAAAGTGAAAAGTGAAAGTGAAGTCGCTCAGTTGTGTCCGACTCTTAGCGACCCCATGGACGGCAGCCCACCAGGGTCCTCCATCCATGGGATTTTCCAGGCAAGAGTACTGGAGTAGGGTGCCATTGCCTTCTCCAATATAATGTTCTAAGTCCTATCAAAGAGCTCCAACTGAAAAGTAACTGAATCCTAAGTCTGTCTCTAAGAAAACAGGGAACTAACAGAATGGCATTGTGGGAAAATTAACAAGATGGCACCAGTCAAGCCCTCTGGCCCCCTGTTCTGTAAGCAATGACTTTGCAAAGTTATGTAACAGCTGAGATCACTTACAGCAATGCACATACGTGTCACAAGGTACTCACTTGGTCATGGGTTACTCTGTGCGGTATGCCTGTATAAGCTTTACCTGGAAAAGCCCTGAAGGGTTGTATGCAGTTATGTTGTGCTATGTCTGCTGCTACGGCATCAGCCAGTAGAGAATAAACATGTCTGCAGTTCCTACAGCTCCTCGCATTTTTTTCCAGCCTTGTAGCTCACACCTTGCCTACCCTGGATTCAGCGAACAGTGCATACAGTGTAAACAATAAGACAGTTGGCGACATACAGAGGATCAGCAACATGGACATTCAGTTCAGTTCAGTCGCTCAGTCGTGTCCAAATCTTTGCGACCCCATGGCCTGCAGCACACCAGGCTTCCCTGTCCATTACCTCTCAGAGCTTGCTCAAACTCATGTCCATAGAGTCAGTGATGACATCCAACCATCTCATCCTCTGCCATCCCCTTCTCCTCCAGCCTTCAATCTTTCTCAGCATCAGGGTCTTTTTCAATGAGTCAGTTCTTCGCATCAAGTGGCCAAAGTATTGGAGTTTCAGTTTCAGCATCAGTCCTTCTAATGAATATTCAGGACTGATTTCCTTTAGCATTGACTGATTGGATCAAGGATCATTTAAAATAATAGAAAACATCAACAATGATTCCCTCAGAAATCATCAAACAAGATAAATTCATTTATTTTGGACTTCCTTAATTCAGCTTAATAGGGAATCAGTTTTAATCTAAGAAATTTAAAAATAAAAGTATTTGTCCCAGTAGCAATTTTTCATACAGTTTTCTAAACCTTGGCATCAATTTTCATGCAGAACTATGAGTCAGCTACCTCTGACTCAATTGACTGTTTTATTAAGTCCATAAAAGAAGGGAAGAAAATAAGAGAAACAACACAATGTGTTAATATGTACTTCTATGCTATAAACAATAATTTCTTAGCTTCTAAGAGGGTAAGAATAATAGGGCAATGATCAGAAATGAAGAAATGCAGGGGTCAAAAAATAATAACTTGGATAGCTTTTAAGAGCAACTAAACCAAAATGAATAGATACCTCAATGCCAGTGGCATAGTTTACTATGTGAGCTGTTTCAAACATTTTAAGATGGTATTCTAAATGAGATTAACATTGGAATCTTAATGAAACTAAGGATTTCTCATAATGTTTTCTTTCTAAACATGATGAGTTTTATTTTTCTTTTCTGTTTTCTTAAAAATAGAAATCAGCTGTTTTCATTTATAAATATTTTATTGAAAATGCGTTATGAGGGACTTTTAAACCAGCTCTAAAACAAACAAATGGAATCCTTGACCTTCTTTGCAAAAAATCAGATGTTTTTTATCTCACTTTTTAAAATGTAAAAAAGGGGACTAGTCTGCGGTCATAAATAAGGTTTCACAGAACTAAGATGCCAAGATTAAAATCTTTCTCCTACATGGCTATTTAATGCATTAATTGCTAAGGGAAAAATAAGTTCAAAACTAGACTCCAAGAACTGATAAAGGGTTACATTTAAGCTATGTAAAAGACTACAGGGATCCCCTGGTCCCAGCAGGCAACTGTTTGAGCTTTCAGGCTTCTTGTTTCCACTGTAGATGATTAGAAATGCTTTGGTGGGCAGATGGGCCATTTGATGCAGACGTGATGCAGCCACTCACAGAGCTGACAGTGGCACCATGCTGGTTTCCAGACCAGCGCACCACCTCAGCACCCCTCCACCACCCAGAGCTGTGCGTCTCATAGAAACACCGTCTGTGCAGGAGCCTAGTACTATGTTTTGTTTCTTTCCCTTCTCTTACATTCCCTGTTGAAGGTCCTCATTTTTCCACTTATAAGTATCTGGCAAAGATTACAAAATAAATGAAATAAAGAGGAAAATACGTGTCATATTTCAAGATACAGGATAGGTTTGTAAGGGGACAAAAATCTCATCATGTGATATTTGTATCTAAGTAGAAAGCATCACATAATAATCTATCTTCTGAATCTTTTTTTTTCCTAATTTTATTTTATTTTTAAACTTTACATAATTGTATTAGTTTTGCCAAATATCAAAATGAATCCGCCACAGGTATACATGTGTTCTAATAAAACACTCCTGTTTGCAGACAAATCTTTTTGGTCAGTGTTGTACACAATAGGTTGTATCTTCCTTTGGCAAGTCGCCCTTGACATTTGTGATACCAGGACACTATAATTGGGGATTGTTTTCAAAGTAGATACATGTCAGTGTTTATGTCAATTTTTAAATTGAAGATGGTGAAAAGTGAGGAAATACGTGGTGACAGTCACAGCCTGAGTCAATTCATGTTTAGAGATTCACACACTCTATTTCCTTTTGCACTGTGTCATGACGCTGGAGGGGTGAGGTATTAGGATACATGTAAAGGATGTGTATCCTCATCACCAGAATGACTAAATAATGGAGGGCACAGACAATGCCTTCTCCTCTTCCAGAAGTTAGCAAATATACGAGTCTTGTGTACCTGGAAAAATGTCACTTCCTGTTCTCGAATTAAGTCATATGGACCCTGTTTGGGCCATAGCTCAGCCCAGGCAGGGGATGGTTCTCCTTCTGTTGGGGTTTGAGTAGTCAACAAAACCCAAGCTGAGATTGATGTGGCCAATGGCCAAAGGATGAAAAAGCAGGAACTAAGATCATAATCAACCTCTTGCTCATCTGGTGAGGGATTTAATTTCAAAGAATAAAGGTAAAGATAAAAGGAGGAGTGGTAAAATGGAGAGGTGTGTACATTAGTCTACCTTGGAAGGAGAAGAAATTCTTTGAGGGAGTGTGGTGCCAAACCCTTTTAATTTTTTTAATTTTTTTTATTTTTTAACTTTACAATATTGTATTGGTTTTGCCATATATCGAATGAATCCGCCACAGGTATACATGTGTTCCCCATCCTGAAACTTCCTCCCTCCTCCCTCCCTATACCATCCCTCTGGGTTGTCCTATTGCACCAGCCCCAAGCATCCAGTATCGTGCATCAAACCTGGACTGGCAACTCATTTCATATATGATATTATACATATTTAAATGCCATTCTCCCAAATCATCCCACCCTCTCCCTCTCCCACAGAGTCCAAAAGACTGCTCTATATATCAGTGTCTCCTTTGCTGTCTCATATACAGGGTTATTGTTACCATCTTTCTAAATTCCATATATATGTGTTAGTATACTGTATTGGTGTTTTTCTTTCTGCCTTACTTCACTCTGTATAAGAGGCTCCAGTTTCATCCACCTCATTAGAACTGATTCAAATGTATTCTTTTTAATGGCTGAGTAATACTGCATTGTGTATATGTACCATAGCTTTCTTATCCATTCATCTGCTGATGGACATCTAGGTTGCTTCCATGTCCTGGCTATTATAAACAGTGCTGCGATGAACATTGGGGTACACGCGTCTCTTTCCCTTCTGGTTTCCTCAGTGTGTATGCCCAGCAGTGGGATTGCTGGATCATAAGGCAGTTCTATTTCCTGTTTTTTAAGGAATCTCCACACTGTTCTCCATCTGT
>NW_011494718.1:2611061-2642228 GCF_000754665.1 Bison bison bison
TTCTAGCTCTGTGAAGAATACCGTTGGTAGCTTGATAGGGATTGCATTGAATCTATAGATTGCTTTGGGTAGTATACTCATTTTCACTATATTGATCCTTTCGATCCATGAACATGGTATATTTATCCATCTATTAGTGTCCTCTTTGATTTCTTTCACCAGTGTTTTATAGTTTTCTATATATAGGTCTTTAGTTTCTTTAGGTAGATATATTCCTAAGTATTTTATTCTTTTCGTTGCAATGGTGAATGGAATTGATTCCTTAATTTCTCTATTTTCCATTATTAGTGTATAGGAATGCAAGGGATTTCTGTGTGTTGATTTTATATCCTGCAACTTTACTATAATCATTGATTAGTTCTAGTAATTTTCTGGTGGAGTCTTTAGGGTTTTCTATGTAGAGGATCATGTCATCTGCAAACAGTGAGAGTTTTACTTCTTCTTTTCCAATTTGGATTCCTTTCATTTCTTTTTGTGTTCTGATTGCTGTGGCCAACACTTCCAAAACTATGTTGAATAGTAATGGTGAAAGTGGGCACCCTTTCTTGTTCCTGACTTTAGAGGAAATGCTTTCAATTTTTCACCATTGAGGATAATGTTTGCTGTGGGTTTGTCATATATAGCTTTTATTATGTTGAGGTATGTTCCTTCTATTCCTGCTTTCTGGAGAGTTTTTATCATAAATGGACAATGAATTTTGTCAAAGGCTTTCTCTGCATCTATTGAGATAATCATATGGTTTTTATTTTTCAATTTGTTATTGTGGTGTATTACATTGATTGATTTGTGGACTGAAGAATACTTGCATCCCTGGGATAAAGCCCACTTGGTCATGATGTATGATCTTTTTAATGTGTTGTTGGATTCTGATTGCTAGAATTTTGTTAAGGATTTTTGCATCTATGTTCATCAGTGATATTGGCCTGTAGTTTTCGTTTTTTGTGGGATCTTTGTCATGTTTTGGTATTAGGGTGATGGTGGCCTCATAGAATGAGTTTGGAAGTTTACCTTCCTCTGCAATTTTCTGGAAGAGTTTGAGCAGGATAGGTGTTAGCTCTTCTCTAAATTTTTGGTAGAATTCAGCTGTGAAGCCGTCTGGACCCGGGCTTTTGTTTGCAGGAAGGTTTCTGATTACAGTTTCAATTTCCGTGCTTGTGATGGTTCTGTTAAGATTTTCTATTTCTTCCTGGTCCAGTTTTGGAAAGGTGTACTTTTCTAAGAATTTGTCCATTTCTTCCACATTGTCCATTTTATTGGCATATAATTGTTGATAGTAGTCTCTTATGATCCTTTGTATTTCTGTGTTGTCTGTTGTGATCTCTCCATTTTCATTTCTAATTTTATTGATTTGATTTTTCTCCCTTTGTTTCTTGATGAATCTGGCTAATGGTTTGTCAATTTTATTTATCCTTTCAAAGAACCAGCTTTTGGCTTTGTTGATTTTTGCTATGGTTTCTTTTGTTTCTTTTGCATTTGTTTCTGCCCTAATTTTTAAGATTTCTTTCCTTCTAATAACCCTGGGGTTCTTCATTTCTTCCTTTTCTAGTTGCTTTAGGTGTAGGGTTAGGTTATTTATTTGACTTTTTTCTTGTTTCTTGAGGTATGCCTGTATTGCTATGAACTTTCCCCTTAGGACCACTTTTACAGTGTCCCACAGGTTTTGGGTTGTTGCGTTTTCATTTTCATTCATTTCTATGCAAATTTTGATTTCTTTTTTTATTTCTTCTGTGATTTGTTGGTTATTCAGCAGCGTGTTGTTCAGCCTCCATATGTTGGAATTTTTAATAGTTTTTCTCCTGTAATTGAGATCTAATCTTACTGCATTGTGGTCAGAAAAGATGCTTGGAATGATTTCTATTTTTTTGAATTTACCAAAGCTAGATTTATGGCCCAGGATGTGATCTATCCTGGAGAAGGTTCCATGTGTGCTTGAGAAAAAGGTGAAATTGATTGTTTGGGGGTGAAATGTCCTATAGATATCTATTAGGTCTAAATGGTCTATTGTATCATTTAAAATTTGTGTTTCCTTGTTAATTTTTTGTTTAGTTGATCTATCCATAGGTGTGAGTGGGGTATTAAAGTCTCCCACTATTATTGTGTTATTGGTGATTTCTCCTTTCATACTTGTTAGCATTTGTCTTACATATTGTGGTGCTCCCGTGTTGGGTGCATATATATTTATAATTGTTATATCTTCTTCTTGGATTGATCCTTTTATCATTATGTAGTGACCGTCTTTGTCTCTTTTCACAGCCTTTGTTTTAAAGTCTATTTTATCTGATATGAGTATTGCTACTCCTGCTTTCTTTTGGTCCCTATTTGCATGGAAAATCTTTTTCCAGCCCTTCACTTTCAGTCTGTATGTGTCCCCTGTTTTGAGGTGGGTCTCTTGTAGACAGCATATGTAGGGGTCTTGTTTTTGTATCCATTCAGCCAGTCTTTGTCTTTTGGTTGGGGCATTCAACCCATTTACGTTTAAGGTAATTATTGATAAGTATGATCCTGTTGCCATTTACTTTATTGTTTTGGGTTCAAATTTATATACCCTTTTTGTGTTTCCTGTCTAGAGAATATCCTTTAGTATTTGTTGGAGAGCTGGTTTGGTGGTGCTGAATTCTCTCAGCTTTTGCTTGTCTAAAAAGCTTTTGATTTCTCCTTCATACTTGAATGAGATCCTTGCTGGGTACAATAATCTGGGCTGTAGGTTATTTTCTTTCATCACTTTAAGTATGTGTTGCCATTCCCTCCTGGCTTGAAGAGTTTCTATTGAAAGATCAGCTGTTATCCTTATGGGAATTCCCTTGTGTGTTATTTATTGTTTTCCCCTTGCTGCTTTTAATATTTGTTCTTTGTGTTTGATCTTTGTTAATTTGATTAATATGTGTCTTGGGGTGTTTCGCCTTGGGTTTATCCTGTTTGGGACTCTCTGGGTTTCTTGGACTTGAGTGATTGTTTCCTTCCCCATTTTAGAGAAGTTTTCAACTAGTATCTCCTCAAGTATTTTCTCATGGTCTTTCTTTTTGTCTTCTTCTTCTGGGACCCCTATGATGCTAATGTTGTAGCATTTAATATTGTCCTGGAGGTCTGTAAGATTGTCCTCATGTCTTTTAATTCTTTTCTCTTTTTTCGTCTCTGATTCATTTATTTCTACCATTCTATCTTCTAATTCACTAATCCTATCTTCTGCCTCTGTTATTCTACTATTTGTTGCCTCCAGAGTGTTTTTCATTTCATTTATTGCATTATTCATTATATATTGACTCTTTTTTATTTCTTCTAGGTCCTTGTTAAACCTTTCTTGCATCTTCTCAATCCTTGTCTCCAGGTTATTTATCTGTGATTCCATTTTGATTTCAAGATTTTGGATCAATTTCACTATCATTATTCAGAATTCTTTATCAGGTAGATTCCCTATCTCTTCCTCTTTTGTTTGGTTTGGTGGGCATTTATCCTGTTCCTTTACCTGCTGGGTATTCCTCTGTCTCTTCATCTTGTTTAAATTGCTGAGTTTGGGGTGTCCTTTCTGTATTCTGGCAGTTTGTGGAGTTCTCTTTATTGTGGCATTTCCTCGCTGTGTGTGGGTTTGTACAGGTGGCTTGTCAAGGTTTCTTGGTTAGGGAAGCTTGTGTTGGTATTCTGGTGGATGGAGCTGGATTTCTTCTCTCTGGAGTGCAATGAAGTGTCCAGTAATGAGTTATGAGATGTCTATGGTTTTGGGGTGACTTTGGGCAGCCTGTATCTTGAAGCTCAGGGCTGTGTTCCTGTGTTGCTGGAGAATTTGCTTGGTATGTCTTGCCCTGGAACTTGTTGGCCCTTGTGTGGTGCTTGGTTTCAGTGTATGTATGGAGGCATTTGATGAGCTCCTGTCAATTAATGTTCCCTGGAGTCAGGAGTTCCCTGGAGTCAGGGTTTGGACTTAAGCCTCCTGCTTCCAGTTATTGGTCTTATTTTTCCAGTAGTTTCAAAACTTCTCCTTCTATACAGCACCATTGATAAAACATCTAGGTTAAAGATGAAACGTTTCTCCACCGTGAGGGTCACCCAGAGAGGTTCACAGCATTACATGGAGAAGAGAAGAGGGAGGAGGGAGCTAGAGGTGACCCGAATGAGATGAGGTGGAATCAATAGAGGAGAGAGCGGGCTAGCCAGTAATCACTTCCTTATGTGCACTCCACAACTGGACCACTCATGTATGTTCAAGGAGTTATACAGAGAAGAGAAGGAGGAGGAAGGAGACAGAGGCGGCCAGGAGGATAAAAGGGGGGAATGAAAAGGAGGGAGACAGATCCAGCCAGTAATCATTTCCCTAAGTGTTCTCCACTGTCTGGAACACACAGAAATTCACAGAGTTGGGTAGAGTAGAGAGGGGTTAGGGAGGAGACACAGGCAACCTGGTGGAGAAAAAGGAGAGTCCAAAGGGGGAGAGAGCAGTCAAGCCAGTAATTTCGCTCCCTAGTAAAAAATGGGTACTGAAGATTGGGTTCTTAAACGTACAAAATTGGTAACAAATACATAAAAGAAAATATTAAAAATCTAGAGTAGAGTTTGGAATTTCAAAAATACAGTGTTAAAGAAAAGAAGAAGGAAAAGAAAGAGAAAAAGAAAGAAAAAAAAAAAAACGAAAGTCACAAAAATTATAAAGAAAATATAGGTACAAATTTGATAACAAATACCAAAAAGCAAAAGTTAAAAATCTAGAGTAGAGTTTGGAATTTCTTTTTTTTTCTTTTTTTTTTAATTTAATTTTATTTTTAAACTTTACAATATTGTATTAGTTTTGCCAAATATCGAAATGAATCCACCACAGGTATACCTGTGTTCCCCATCCTGAACCCACCTCCCTCCTCCCTCCCCATAAAATACAATGTTAAAGAAAAGAAGAAGAAAGAGAAAGAGAGAAAAACAAAACAAAAACAAACAAAGTTGCAAAAGTTATAAAGAAAATATAGGTACAAAATTGATAACAAATACCAAAAAGCATAAATTAAAAGTCTAGAGTAGAGTTTGGAATTTCAGATATACAATGTTAAAGAAAAGAAGAAGAGAAAGAAAGAGAATAAAAAAAAAGTCACAAAAATTATTTTAAAAATATAGGTACAAAATTGATAACAAATACCAAAAAGCTAAAATTAAAAATCTAGAGTAGAGTTTGGAATTTCAAAAATACAATGTTAAAGAAAAGAAGAAAAAAAAACAAGGTCACAAAATTTATAAAATATATATATATATGAAGTTTGCTTTTTTAAAAAAATAGGGTGTTTTTTTTTTTGTTTGTTTTTTGTTTTGCAAAGTACTAGTAGGTTATAAAAGTGGAAATTAAAGGAGTAATAGAGGACTTAAAATTTTTTTAAAAATTAAAAAAAAAAAAGAAAGAATGATCGTAAAAATGGTAAAAATATATCTAG
This sequence comes from Bison bison bison, assembly GCF_000754665.1. NCBI lineage: Eukaryota > Metazoa > Chordata > Mammalia > Artiodactyla > Bovidae > Bison > Bison bison. The sequence goes on from NW_011494718.1 coordinate 2,616,467, forward strand.
GACTTTCTCTGGTGTTATTGTAGGTATTGTGGGTATTGTGGGGTCAGTTCATTTTCGGCTAGTTCCTTGTTCCAGCTTATATTTCTCAAGATCTATAGGCCCCTTCCTATGTAGTCGGTACTAACCACAGAGTTTTAATCTATTGCCTGTAGCTTCCAAGGCGGTTCCCTCTGTTATAGCTTCTTCTGTTTGCTGGTCTCTTCAGTGTCTGATTTCCGCCCTGACACAAAGGGGATGGATGGTGGTGGACACTTTTTTTTTAGGCTCACTTGTTCAGTCGCTCTGTGGGGAGGGAGGGATGCTGCAAACAAATAACACTGGCGTGTGCTCGCAGTGCCTCAGCCACACTGGGCCTGCCCCCGCTCATGGCACATGTAGCCTGCCTGCCCACAGTGCTCAGGCTCTAGGTTGCTCCGCCAGGAACCATCCGCGGCCGGCCTTGGGCTGCTTGCACCTCCCAGGTCTAAGCCGCTCAGGTTCAGGCACTCGGGTAGTCCTCAGAGGCGCAGACTCGGTTGGGCCTGTTTTGTGCCCTTCCCAGGTGTGAGCAGCTCAGGTGATGAGGTGTTTGGCGAGCACGGTTGCTGTGACTTATTGCCTCCCCTCTGCTCGGTTATCTAGGTGTACAACCGGCGCACCTTCTCAGGCAAATGTTGACCGTCCAGAACCCCAAGAAGTTTTAATTAGCAAAGAAGCCTGCTTACAGTTTTGTAGATAATGTCTCTCTGGGGCTGCGATTGCCCCCTTCCAGCTCTGGCTGCCTGTCACTGGAGGGGGACGGTCTGCAGCCGGCTATCTCTGTTCAGTCTTTTGTTCCTTGAGCGGGTCTGAAGATGTCTTAGGTTAGGGCTGGCTTTTCGCATGGTAGATATTCCACAGTCTGGTTTGCTAGCCCAAATTATTTCGCTCAGATAGCGCTCGGGATATTCAGGCCAGATCCTTACTCTAAGCGCTGCAGCCCGCGCAGCGCCTCCCTGCCCAGCCCCCGATTGCTAGGGCCACACCCTTTTTATCCTTTTATGGCTCTTACCGTCTGGTCCCGGCTGCTGGCAGGGGTGTCATTTTATTAGGGGAAGCACACTGATTGAAACCGTCCACCCTGGTCAGGCACCATAGTAACCATTTGAGTGAGTTGTTTTATGACAGGAGATCCCGATAAGGAATACAGAACTAATAAGCCACCACCAACCGGAAGAGTTCAGGAAAGGTGGAAAGGATACACCACGTGTCTGTCCACTTCCCAGAATCCCTCTCCCTAGCATCCATCTTGGCTGAGCGATGTGGATTCAAGAAAGACTCTGAATTAGAATGATTGGCCAAAGACCACCGGAAAACTAATCCCATCACCATAAAACCTGAGACTGCAAGCACGCAGCAAAGTAGTTCTCCTGGGTTCCCTTACCCTACTGCTCTCCACCCAGGTGCACTTTCCCAATAAAATCTCTTGCTTTGTCAGCACATGTGTCTCCTCGGACAATTCATTTCCTAGTATTAGACGAGAGCCTGCCAATGATGACTGCCATTCAACCGTAGGGGACTGGCTTGGGAATCTCCCTCTAAATTAGAGGCCCTGGGAAGCTCTAGAGGGCAGAGCCTATTCAGTGCTGCACAATCTGAATTCCTGGGCTGACCTAAGACAGCAGCCATAGGCCCTCTAACTGTTTCCACTGGGCTTCTATTATATGCAGATTGCTATGAGACTTTAGGGGTAGAAAGACAAAGAGGGGTTCTCACCTTATTTATCTGTGTGGCTTATTGTCTGTCTCAAGCACTAGTGATTTTCATGTGTTGTTAACCACTCTGCCCAGTTCCTGGAGGTGGTCCTCAGGAAATAGTTCGAATGAGTAAATGTTTGAAATACTGGAGACTCTATCATCTCTAGGTAGCAGTTTTCTTAGTTCTTTAATGCATTGCCCCCATAATATTTCCTAAACTACCCAATGGCCAACTTTGTCTAGTTTCTAGCCCTGTTTTGCCTTTATTATGATTTGTTAAAATCCTTCAAGCTAGACTCCAGCAATATGTGAATTGAGAAGTTCCAGATGCATAAGATGGGTTTAGAAAAGGCAGAGAAACCAGAGATCAAATTGCCAGCATTCACTAGATCATGCAGAAAGCAAGGGAATTCCAGAAAAACACCGACTTCTGTTTCATTGACTACATTAAAGCCTTTGACTGTGTGGATCACAACAAACTGAAAAATTCTTAAAGAGATGGGAATACCAGACCACCATACCTGTTTCTTGAGAAACCTGTAGATGGGTCAAGAAGCAACAGTTAAAACCTTAATGAACAACACATTGGGAAAGGAATATGTCAAGGATGTATTATTGTCACCTTGCTTATTTAACTTCTATGCAGAGTACATCCTGTGTAATGCCAGGCTGGATAAATCACAAGCTGGAATCAAGATTGCCAGGAGAAATATCAAGAACCTCACATTTGCAGATGATACCACTCTAGTGGCAGAAAGTGAAGAGGAACTAAAGAGCTGCTTGATGAGTGTGAAAGAGGAGAGTGAAAAATCTGTCTTAAAACTCAAGACTAAGATCACGGCATCCAGTCCCATCACTTCATGGCAAATAGAAGGGAGGAAAGTGGAAGCAGTGACAGATTTCTTTTCTTAGCCTCAAAAATCACTGGGGAGAGTGTCTGCAGACATGAAATTAAAATATGCTTGCTTCTCGCAAGGAAACCTATGACAAACCTAGACAGTATATTAAAAAGAAGAGATATCACTTTGCCGGCAAAGGTCTGTATAGTCTAAGCTATGGCTTTTCCAGTAGTTATGTATGAATGTAATAGTTGGACTATAAACAAGGCTGAGCACCGAAGAATTGATGCTTTCAAGCTGTGGTGTTGGAGAAGACTCTCGAGAGTCCCTTAGAGAGCAAGGAAATCAACCCTAAATATTCACTGGAAGGACTGATACTGAAGTTGAAGCTCCAATACATCGGCCACCTGATGTGAAGAGCTGACTCATTGGAAAAGACCCTGATGCTGGGAAAGATTGAAAGTAAAATGAGAAGGGGGCAGCAAAAGATGAGATAGTTAGATAACATCACCAATTCAATGGACATGAATTTAAGCAAACTCAGGGAGATAGTGAAGGAAAGGGGAGCCTGGCGTGCTGCAGTCCAGGGGGTTGCAAAGAATCAGACACAACTTAGCAACTGAAAAACAACAACAACAATGATTTGTTAAACATGTTTCTCTTCCATCATTGAAACCATCATTTCAGTTTTATGGTTAATATAGAGACAAGAGGGAACAATCTTATCTTTTGTTGTTTATTTCAATTAAAAAAAAAAACACAAACATGAATATACCAAGGGGGAAAAAAATGTAAGACTCTTCTCAATAGGCATGCTATGCTCCATTTTTCTTATCATGTATTGGTCTCTGGAGATCAACTTCTTCCAGAGGAGACTGAGGATGGGAGCTCCATGTAACACAGCTTTGAAACAGTGTGAGACAAAGAGATGTGCCTTTGGCCTAGTAGGAATGGAGCTTTCCAAATTTGTGGTTCAACTTTACATTGAGACAGAACTGATGTCTGTTAGGAAAGTGGTTTATTTTCTCTAGAGGTTATATTGAAATGTTCACTGGCATTTCATTTAGTGATAATGAAAATGGCAAAAATAAATGTGCATTAGTCTATTTTATTTGAGATGGGCTCAAAGATCTCTCTAACATGCTGGACACATCATGGCCTTACCAGCCAAGAGGGGGATGACTAAACAGAAATCTGTTGCAAATACTCAATCAGTACATATGATCTGAATTTCAGAAACAAAATTTCCAATCCCTGTAATTCTACTGCACACCATTATTGGTGGAGGTTGCCAAACTGAGAAAAAATAAAGTACAAAGCAGTTGAACACACCCTTATATAATACATAGTTTTTATTCTGCCAGCAATAAAACATCCTCAGAGGACCCAGAGACCTACATTCCTAAGGACCATGCCTGACATTGATTGATTGTTTTCTAATACATTTTCCAAGCTACCTGGTCGAATGTGTTCACCGAAAATCTGGCTCAAATTCTAGCCAGTCCTTCTGAGTCATCCCGCCTGACTATCCTCATCTGCACTGTGCTTTCTGCTCAGCTGATGTCATTTCAATCAGACTTTCTAATTCACCCTTTGGGTTGACGTGATGCTCTGTAAAGGCCCCTCCTGCCTGTCCCATGGGCTCTGCATGGTACCTCCCCAGCTGTTGAGGGTAGAGACCCTATGTCTTCCTATCCTGAAGTCACTTAGTATTCCGTATACAACAGGAGCCCAGTGAGTGCAGTGAGAGGACCTATGGCCACTGTCCCGCAGCTGGCTGGGTTTGGGACCATTGGGTAGTCTCCCACCAGGCGAGGTTCCCAAGGCCTCTAACTTACAGGGAGAAGCCCAAGCTGCTCCCCTAGCATTGCACAGTCACCACAGGTAGCAGTAAAGGCATGTTGCAGAACGAGGAGTCAGGTGGGTGTTCAAAAAGAAAGACTCGTCAGGGGGGTGCCTAACAAGATGGCTGCATGGGCCTCAGTCCTTCCGACTGCTTGGGCTTTACCCTGATGGTTGGAGAGCAGAGCCCTAGGGAGCCGAGTTGGTCCCCATTGCTATGGTAAACCACCACCCACTCTCCTTCTACCCTCCCACAGAGCAGCTCTTTCTTCCTTTCCCCCTTCTGACTCTTCTCACTTCACCCATCCTCCCCTTCTTTTCTTTGCTGCCCTCACCATTCATGGAGAATTTCCCACAAGGCTTTATGTCCAAGGCCATGAAGAGTCAAAGGTGAGCACAACTTGATCTCTGCCCTCTAGAAACTTAACCCACCTTGGGGAGATGAGGCCTGAACCTGGGCAGGAGCCAGAGGATATTTCAGATGGGTGGAGCGTTTACTGAAGAGACATTTCACAAAGATGTTGATAGTGTCAGGAGAACTGAAAAGGATTGAGAAAACCCAAGAATCAGCAATACAGGGAAGACAGGACCACCTTAAGCCCAGAGGAGCAAAGAAAGAGTCAGAAAGAATTACGTCGGGGAAGAGGGGCTGGCCTGAAACACATTGGCCGCAGGGTCTCCGTATGGATGCTTCCTTGCTCCTCAGTTCCCTCTGTCTCATCTGCTGCTCCCCTCCAATCTCTCCCTATGGCCCTAACTCAAGCCTTTATTCTCTACTGTCTCTTTTCTCCATCAGAAGACTCTTCCCCTTCCTGATATTCATAGACACCCTCATCAAATAAAGTGTACAAAATACTGCATTTATAAATGCTTATACAAGTGGATTTAAAGTCATATTCTCATTTAAGAAAATAAAAAGCTATGCTCTCACATTTATCTATACAAGTTCAGAGAGAGGATTTTGTGTCTAAAATGATGGACAACAATGAGAGGGCCAATTGAAATCAAAGAATACAGAAAAATCCAAAGAAGACAGGCCACAGAAGCCCAGAGCAAAAATAATCACTAATTTAACAGTGCAAGATAAATTAATAGAAAGAAATCCAAAAAGATGAGAAGACGAGATGAGACAAATGAGATAGGGTTGTGAGGGACCTATACAAGTGCTTTTTGAATTCATGGCAAATCCCTGGTGGCTCAGAGGATAAAAAATCTGCCTGCAATGCAGGAGACCGAAGTCTGATCCCTGGAGAAGGAAATGGCTACCCACTCCGGTATTCTTGCCTGGAGAATTTCATGGACAAAGGAGCCTGGCTGGCTACTGTCCATAGGATTGCAAAGATTCAGACATGACTGAGCAATTAACACTATTCCTACTACATTGCTTCTATCTCCCAAGCAACTCATCTGTAAAATGGTTCATGTCAAGTACATTTGGTTATGACCAGCATGGGAACAATAAAAGTCATAGTAATCAAAATTATACTGTTTCCTAAACATGCTATATTATCCATTTTATATTTAGTTACACTGAGCTTTGACACATGCAGAATTCCACCAAAATGCCCTTGTGTAATTTCATGAGAAGTACATTTCACAAAAACTCTGCTTGGCTGATCTTGAAGGAACCGTTCTCTGAGCCCATTTGCTAGGCTGCTGTCTGGAACATGGTGTGGGACTGGGATGAAATCCATGATGGGATTGGCAGGTGGTTAGCCAGCTTTGGACAGAATATTTCAAATAAACACCTGTATGTTACTTTAGAATCTTCTGCAGTTTTGACTTTAATAGATTTGAAATATTTCAAACATGTTTAAAGTTCACATGTTTTTAGGTTTTACACCAAGGCTCAAACTGGAGCAAGTGCTTTTTTTTTTTTTTTTTTTTTTTTTTTCTCTCCTGCTATTTCAATGAGAAGCTGCAAGACTTGCTTTCAGTTCCATAGTCACCATCGAACAGCAGTGCATGTGGACCATCTCCCTGGAGGGGGCTGACATGAGAACTGCAGCACAATCCAGAGGTTTGCCACATCCATCTGTTTGTTTGATTGTGACATTTCTGCGTACTCCTCTGACATCACTAACTTCCAAGCCACCCTCAGAGACGTGGCTCTCAGCTTCTCCTTGGCAGCTGTGAAGACTGGACATCATACAGAAGCTTGCCAAAAAGCCATGTAAGTGCCTCTAGAACTGAAATTCTGAGCTCTTCTCCATTAACAGACACAGTACTGACACTTGAAACATGCCATTAATTAAGTGCCCAGACAAGTAGAATATCATCTTGGTGCTGACTGAACAAAAGAATACATATTTAACTGAGTCCGTAAATATCTTACCTATAGGAAGAGAGAGAAAAACGTGGTCATTATGATTGATTTTCTGCTATTTCTTAGAAATATACTAACCCAGCAGTCATTTTATTTGTCATATCACAATGGAGTTAGTGATGTTTTAGTTTTGGTTTGTTAACACCAGGGGTGGCTTGCGTTTGGGATTTATGCACTACAGGATTTTGTCCATTTTGAGAGATTTTTTTTTTCTGTGACTTTCCCAAGCCCATTTTTAACATTTCGATGTTTCCATCCTATTGATCCCTCCCCCGCAGCTTGAATGTCCAGGGCAGGAAGTTGAGCAAGTTGGAGGCCTAAGCAATGTAGAAATCCATGGAAAGGTAGCTGGAAAGCTCAGTATCCCACAGCAAAGTATCTGATGGCAAGTACATTTGGTTATGACCAGTGTAGGAACAATGAAAGGCACAGTAATCAAAATCACACTGTTTCTTAAACATGCTTTATTATCCATTTTGTATTTAATTATGTTGAGCTTTGACCCATGCAGAATTCCATCAAAATGGGTTTCCTGATTACTTGCTCGTCGCTCTGAATTGATGATCTGGGATCATCATAATGATAATTATTTGTAGTTTAAAAAGTGTTTCTGGGCACAATATTTTTCCAGACCCTCAACCTTGTGAGGTAGGCATTACTACCATGAACATCTCAACAGATATTTGAACAGCAGACCTCCAGAAGACTAAGGATGTCTAAGAGAACAGGGCAGGTGTGCTGTAGCCCAGAGCTGAAGAGCTTTAGCTGAGTGCAGAGAATCAGACGTGGGCTCCTTTGCCGATCTTGTATATAACTCCGTCTTCAGAGAGCCAACCTCTTGATGCCCGGGGCATCAGGCATCGATACATTTGGCTCAGGATGCTCGTGGCACATTGCTTCTTAAGATGCAGACTTCTCCCACCTGCCACCCCACATGTCCATGAATATTCATTTTCTCCAATATGAAAAAGCTCTGCTCTGCAGATGAGCTCTAGGTCTTTGCCACCATTACTCATGATGCCAGGGCTTCAGACATCTGACCTTCATGCCCTTCCTTCTACTCCTGTCTTTTTTCTCTTGTCTCCCCATGCTTCTCTGAGTCCTTCAGCTTTCCTTCCCATGCAATCTTGGGCAGGTTATTTCACTTTACTTGTGCTCTAGTTTCCCAATATGTAAAATGAGGGTGATGAAAATAGCATTGACTTCCTACAATAGTTATGAAGTTTGAATGAATTAATACCTGGAAACAGGTATCTAGTACATATTAAACACTAAGTAAATGCTATTTGATACTGTTGTTTCACTTATATATATAAACATCCATATAGAGATGTTTCCTTCAGGTCAGTTACTGAGTTAACCAAAAAACACTCAAGGGGGTTGATCCTTTTAAAACTTCTAATGTGGGTTCTAGGGCTGCTGTTTGGTTTGGGGTTTTTTCCCTTTGCTAAATTCCTTCTTCAGTTTTTGGATATTAACCGGGGCCTTGTTTGAGTTGCCAGGCATTCAGTTTCTGAATAAAGTTTCCTGAAATAATAGGAAAGCAAATTTATTCCTATGAGTACATTGCTTAAGCCCACAAGAGTTTCATTTACTTTGAAATGATATCCAAAGAATGTGTGGGAGCTGAAGAAAACTGAATAAAGAAGCCCCCAAATGATTAAAAGTTTTAAAAGTTTTAGAAAGAAATGTGTGAATATACCCAAGGTTCTATGGCCTTGAGAAAAGGAGGTTAAGGAGAGATTTGACCACAGTCTTCAAATATTTCTGTACTTATTAAGGAAAGGATCCTAGCTGGCTTCTCTCTCAAGACTCAGATAAGAAACTAGTCAAGTTTGTTTGTTTTTTAATAATTTCTTATTGAGTTATAGTGAATTTACAGTATTGTGTTAGTTTCAGGTATACTATTGAGTTATATATATAATATATAATTGATTGAGTTGTATATATAATATATATTATTGAGTTTTATATATAATATATATTGATTGAGTTGTATATATAACATATGGAGGCTAAATAACACACTTCTGAATAACCAATAAATCACAGAAGAAATCAAAAAAGAAATCAAATTATGCATTGAAACGAATGAAAATGAAAACACAACAACCCCAAACCTATGGGATTCAGTAAAAGCAGTGCTAAGGGGAAGGTTCATAGCAATACAAGTTTACCTCAAGAAACAAGAGAAAAGTCAAATAATTAGCCTAACTTTACACCTAGAGCAATTAGAAAAAGAAGAAATGAGGAAGCCCAGGGTTAGTAGAAGGAAAGAAATCATAAAAATTAGGGCAGAAACAAAGGAGACCATAGCAAAAACCAACAAAACTAAAAGCTGGTTCTTTGAGAAGATAAATAAAATAGACAAACCATTAGCCAGACTCATCAAGAAAAAAAGGGAGAAGAATAAAATCAACAAAATTAGAAATGAAAATGGAGAAATCACAGCAGACCACAGAGAAATACAAAGGATCATAAGAGACTCCTATGAGAAACTATATGACAATAAAATGGACAACTTGGAAGAAATGGACAAATTTTTAGAAAAGTATAACCTTCGAAAACTGAACCAGGAAGAAATAGAAAATCTTAATAGACCCATCACAAGCACAGAAATTGAAACTGTAATCAGAAATCTTCAAACAAACAAAAGCCCAGGACCAGATGGTTTCACAGGTGAATTCTACCAAAAATTTAGAGAAAAGCTAACACCTATCCTACTCAAACTCTTCCAGAAAATTGCAGAGGAAAGTAAACTTCCAAAATCATTCTATGAGGCCACCATCACCCTAATACCAAAACCAAAGATGCCACAAAAAAGAAAACTACAAGCCAATATTACTGATGAACACAGATGTAAAAATTCTCAACAAAATTTTAGCAAACAAAATCCAACAACATATTTAAAAAATCACACATCATGACCAAGTGAGCTTTATCCCAGGGATACATGGGTTCTTTCATATTCACAAATCAATCAATGTGATACACCACATTAAAAGATTGAAAGACAAAAACCATATAATTATCTCAATAGATGAAGAGAAAGACTTTGACAAAATTCAACATCCATTTATGATTAAAAAAAAAAAACCCTCCAGAAAGCAGGCATAGAAGGAACATACCTCTACATAATAAAAGCATATATGATAAACTCACAGCAAACATTATCCTCAATGGTGAAAAATTGAAACCATTTCCCCTAAAGTTAGGAACAAGACAAGGGTGCCCACTCTTACCACTACTATTCAACATAGTTTTGGAAGTTTTGGGTGCAGCAATCAGAGAAGAAAAAGAAATAAAAGGAATCCAGACTGGAAAAGAAGTAAAACTCTCACTGTTTGCAGATGACATGATCTTCTATATAGAAAACCCTAAAGACACCACCAGAAAATTACTGGAGCTAATCAATGAATATAGTAAAATTTCTGGATATAAAATTAACATACAGCAATCCCTTGCATTCCTATACACTAACAATGAGAAAACAGAAAGAGAAATTAAGGAAACAATTCTATTCTCCATTGCAATGAAAAGAATAAAATACTTAGGAATATATCTACCTGAAGAAACTAAAGACCTATATATAGAAAACTATAAAACACTGATGAAAGAAATCAAAGATGCCACAAATAGATGGAGATTTATACCATGTTCATGGATCAGAAGAATCAATATAGTGAAAATGAGTATACTACCCAAAGAAATCTATAGATTCAATGCAACCCCTATCAAGCTACCAATGGTATTTTTCAGAGAACTAGAACCAATAATTTCACAATTTGTATGGAAATACAAAAAACCTCGAATAGCCAAAGCAATCTTGAGAAAGAAGAATGGAACTGGAGGAATCAAGCTGCCTGACTTCAGACTATACTACAAAGCTACAGTCATCAAGACAGTATGATACTGGCACAAAGACAGAAATATAGATCAATGGAACAAAATAGAAAGCCAGAGATAAATCCATGCACCTATGGACACCTTATCTTTGACAAAGGAGGCAAAAATATACAATGGAGAAAAGACAATCTCTTTAACAAGTGGTGCTGGGAAAACTGGTCAACCACTTGTAAAAGAATGAAACTAGAACACTTTCTAACACCATACACAAAAATAAACTCAAAATGGGTTAAAGATCTAAATATAAGACCAGAAACTATAAAACTCCTAGAGGAAAACATAGGCAAAACACTCTCCAACATAAATCACAGCAGGATCCTCTATGACCCACCTCCCAGAATATTGGAAATAAAAGCAAAAATAAACAAATGGGACCTAATTAAAATTAAAAGCTTCTGCACAACAAAGGAAACTATAAGCAAGGTGAAAAGACAGCCTTCAGAATGGGAGAAAATAACAGCAAAGCAACTGACAAAGAATTAATCTCAAAAATATACAAGCAGCTCCTGCAGCTCAATTCCAGAAAAATAAATGACCCAGTCAAATAATAGGCCAAAGAACTTAAACAGATATTTCTCCAAAGAATACATACAGATGGCTAACAAACACACAAAAAGATGCTCAACATCATTCATTATCAGAGAAATGCAAATCAAAACCACAGTGAGATACTACCTCACACCAGTCAGAATGGCTGCTATTAAAAAGTGTACAAACAATAAGTGCTGGAGAGGGTGTGGAGAAAAAGGAACCCTCTTACACTGTTGGTGGGAATGCAAACTAGTACAGCCACTATGGAGAACAGTGTGGAGATTCCTTAAAAAACTGGAAACAGAACTGCCATACGACCCAGCAATCCCACTGCTGGGCATACACACTGAGGAAACCATAAAGAGACACGTGTACCCCAATGTTCATCACAGCATTGTTTACAATAGCTAGGACATGGAAGGATGTCCATTGGCAGACAAATGGATAAGAAAGCTCCGGTACCTATACACAATGGAATATTACTCAACTATTAAAGAGAATGCATTTGAATCAGTTCTCATGAGGTGGATGGAACTGGAGCCTATTATACAGAGTGAAGTAAGTCAGAAAGAAAAACATCAATACAGTATATTAACACATACGTGAACTGTGAACTTCCAGATTTTCAAGCTGGTTTTAGAAAAGGCAGAGGAACCAGAGATCAAATTGCTAACATTCACTGGATCATCGAAAAAGCAAGAGAGTTCCAGAAAAACATCTATTTCTGCTTTATTGACTATGCCAAAGCCTTTGACTGTGTGGATCACAATAAACTGTGGAAAATTCTGAGAGAGATGGGAATACCAGACCACCTGACCTGCCTCTTGAGAAACCTATATGCAGGTCAGGAAGCAACAGTTAGAACTGGACATGGAACAACAGACTTGTTCCAAGTAGGAAAAGGAGTACATCAAGGCTGTATATTGTAACCCTGCTATTTAATTTACATGCAGAGTACCTCATGAGAAACGCTGGGCTGGAAGAAGCACAAGCTGGAGTCAAGATTGCTGGGAGAAATATCAATAACCTCAGATATGCAGATGACACCACCCTTATGGCAGAAAGTGAAGAAGAACTAAAAGCCTCTTGATAAAAGTGAAAGAGGAGAGTGAAAAAGTTGGCTTAAAGCTCAGCATTCAGAAAACTAGGATCGTGGCATTCAGTCCCATCACTTTATGGCAAATAGATAGGGAAACAGTGGAAACAGTGGCTGACTTTATTTTTGGGGGCTCCAAAATCACTGCAGCTGGTGATTGCAGCCAGGAAATTAAAAGACGCTTACTCCTTGGAAGGAAAGTTATGACCAACCTAGATAACATATTAAAAAGCAGAGACATTACTTTGTCAACAAAGGTCCATCTAGTCAAAGCTATGGTTTTTCCAATAGTCGTGTATGGATGTGAGAGTTGGACTATAAAGAAAGCTGAGCACAGAAGAATTGATGCTTTTGAATTGTGGTGTTGGAGAAGACTCTTGAGAGTCCCTTGGACTGCAAGCAGATCCAACCAGTCCATCCTAAAGGACATCACACCTGGGTCTTCATTGGAAGGACTGATGTTGAAGCTGAAACTCCAATATTTTGGCCACCTGATACGAAGAGCTGACTCATTTGAAGAGACCCTGATGCTGGGAAAGATTGAGGAGAGTAGGACAAGGGGACGACAGAGGATGAGATGGTTGGATGGCATCACCAACACAATGGACATGAGTTTGGGTGGACTCTGGGAGTTGGTGATGGACAGGGAGGCCTGGTGTGCTGTGGTTCATGGGGTCGCAAAGAGTCAGACATGACTGAGTGACTGAACTGAACTGAACTGAACTGAACACATATATATGGGATTTAGAAAGATAGTAACAACAACCCTATATGTGAGACAGCAAAAGAGACATAGATGTCAAGAACATACTTTTGGACTCGATGGGAGAAGGCGAGGGTGGGATGATTTGGGACAATAGCATTGAAACATGTATATTACCATATGTGAAACAGATTGCCAGTCCAGGTTCGATGCATGAGACAGGGTGCTCAGGGCTGGTGCACTGGGATGACCCTGAGGGATGGAATGGGGAGGGAGGCGGGAAGGGGGTTCAGGATGGGGGACACACGCACACCCATGGCTGATTCATGTCAATGTATGGCAAAACCACTACAATATTGTAAAGTAATTAGCTTCCAATTAAAATAAATTAATTCATTTAAAAAAAAAAAATAATTCATGCTCCCACTGCAGAGTGCATGGGTTCAATCCCTGATCTGGGAACTAAGATCCTACATGCTGCATGATGTGGCCAAAAATAATTAAAATAAAATTATATAATTATTATTATGTATTCAGTGTGTGTGTGTATATATATATGTGTATATATATATATATATATATATATATATATATATATATATATTAGTTAGTGTTAGTTACTCAGTCGTGTCCACCTCTTTGCGACCCCGTGGACTGTAGCCCACTAGGCTCCTTCGTACATGGAATTCTCCAAGCAAGAACACTGCAGTTAGGTAGCCATGCCTTCCTCCAAGGTATCTTCACAACTCAGGGATAGAACCCAGGCTTCCTGCCATTGCAGGTGGATTCTGTACCATCTGAGCCATCAGAGAAGCCATACACACACACAGAAACACACACACACACACACACACATGTATGTATATTTCTTTTTCAGATCCTTTTCCATTAGAGGTTTTCAATGTTTTTTCTTGAAGTCATTCTCTGTGGTGGGGTTCTGTAATGAAGAGTCATGACTACATTAGATCCTCAGATCATTTATCCAGCTCTAATTTTATTTCCTTGTTGAATCTGGAATGGGTCAACAGGGCTGCCTTCCTTTTGAAGACTTGGAGAAGAATCTATTTCCTTGCCTCTCATCTCCTAAAGGCTGTCTGCATCTCCAACTCATGGACTCATCTCTACCTCCGATACCAACAGTGTAGTCTCTTCCAGTCTATCTCTGCTTCATCATCACACTGCCTCATATGCTTCCTCTGACCCTCCTACCTCCTTCTTATAGGACCTCTCGCTCTTTTAGAACTATATTGGAAACACCAAGATAATCCAGGAAAATTTCCCTAACTCAAGGTCTTTAACTTAATCACATCTTCAAAACCCCTTTTATTTAAGGTAACATAGTCACAGGTTCCAGATATCAGGATGCAGACACCTTTGGGGCTTACATTATTCTTCCTTCCATACCACCAACAGGTTCACACTACACAGATGCCAGAATCACAGTGGCTGTCCATTCTCCCACTTCCTGGACACCTGAAGAGCTGCCTCCCATCTCTGCCCTTACCCTAAGAACTCTCTCAGATATTTATTGGAACCTCTAGGGATACATTTCATATTCTCGCATCCAGGACTTCGTGGATGGGGAGTGCAGAGGGTGCCTCTCTAAGAACAGTGTGTCTGTGTCTTCTTGGAAAACACTGATTTCCTACTACTCTCATGAACTGGCTTAGAAAGGAAGTCACCTGAAGTGTTTTCCTCAAGTTGCAGTCCTAGAGACAACGAACAGCAGATTCATCTAGCAAATGTGATAAATTGTACTATCTTGGCTGAACATTCAACCTACAGAATGAGACAATGTGTGTGTACAATTTGCTTTAAAACTCTGCTTAGGAATATGCTTTTTCCCAAGGTAGTGTTTTCGTATGTTTTGAGATTCTTTGGCTTAACAAACAATATTAGCATTGTACAGAAAAGCAAAACATCTCCTTTCTTTTGTCTCCTGGAAACAATGTTTCACCTTCCTTAGCATTTTTTTTTTTTTAGGTATTTCCATTTCCCTAGAGCATCCCTAAAGCTTCAGTCAACAAAAAACTCTAAATCTGGTCATCACTACCATTATCAGTTTATGCCAGATTCTCCCAAACAATTATTTGTGTGTCTGTGTCCAACTCTTTGTGACCCCATGGACTGCCAGGCTTCTTCCAGGCAAGGATACTGAAGTGAGTCATCATTTCCTCCTCCCAATCCAGGGATCAAACCCTCCTCTCTTGCACCTCCTGCATTGGCAGGTGGATTCTTTACCACTAGCGCCATCTGGGAAACAATATTTGGCTTAAATATTTGCTTCCTCAAAGCACTCTTGTGTATGTGTTTATTCTTTAAGTAAGTCAAAGAAAAATATTTCTAAAATGTATAACTCTAAGGCAACTTGAAATGTTATAAAACCAAGGCAGGCAATCACTGGGTATGTAATCTATTTAAGAATAAGGATACAGTTGTCTAAAGATACATTAAAAAGTCAACAAAAGGTTGTGAACTTGACTAATCACTGCTCAACACTGATTATATTCAGCTGTGGGCATGTTAGAAAAGGCCAAAATATGCAGTCTGTGAACTGACTCCTATTTAGCTGATTACTCATCTGCATCACAGCAAAGGAAACTTGGGAATTGTGGTCCTACCACTCAAAACCCTTGAAGACCAACAGTCTTTGGGGAGTGGGCCAAAGATTTGAATGCTTTTTGCTAGTATAATCCTGCTTAAGGCTCATTCCAGGAAACATACCCAGGGCACCATTGATTCAATATTTTGGGTCATTTAAATTGTGCAGCTGGGTCATCACACACTTAATCCTGGGGAAAGGTGAAGCAAACAGTTATTAATACAGCTCAAGATGTCAGTGGCCCATGGCCAATATTTGACATGGCCGTGATTTGATCCCCATGTTAAACACACAAACCGAGAAACTGCTTAAGCCTCTTCTATTTGTTCTGCTTTTCTAGAAATCAAGCTTTTGTGTTAGTGGTAGGCAGATTTTGAGGTGGCCCCACATTTTCTGTTTTTGAGTGACTCTCCCCTCACACAGTTCCTTTAAGGGAACCCCACTCCAAACTGCCAGACTAACATGTTGGACAATTTTGCCATGTTTTCAAAGAGCTCCCAAAAGAAAATTATGCTTGTCAGTGTATAAACTCTGCCATGGGGAGAGGCTTTGTGAATTGAAAGCCTTGCCTTCAGAATTTTCAAAATGATGGCAAATTTAGCCAAATTGGGCAAAAGTGAATCAGGTTTCACAAATTTTGGAATGTTTATTTAAATCTTTAAAACACATGTTGCCACAGCTGTGTTTAGCATAAAATTATGATGAAAATAATCTTAATGAAAATGACGGCATATTTATATAATGCCTTCCATCCAACCAGAGCCAAACCCACGACACAGCTGATCTCATTAGGCCTGACTAAATCCCCTTTGAGCTACAACGTAAATATTAGTTCCAATTTGCAGATGAAGAAATTGGGACATGGGCAAGATTATTTACAGCTAAGTAGATTAAGTTATAACTAGCCTGACTCTCCATCTGTGGAGTAAGTTGCCATTAAATCAGACTCTGAAGAGGGGGAGGGAGGAAAAGTCCTCTCTCCAAGGTCCCCACGTGGGTTGCCTTGTCCTAGCCATGGGGGCAGAGCACCATGCCAGAGATGTTATGCTGTACTCTAGAAATGCACTGTATAGATCTACAGGCAGATATTATCTTCTCAAAACATAGCAGCAAGGGTGAGAGTTGAGGTGACAGGAAGTTTTCCATCTTGGGTTTCATTGATAGGAAACAAGAGACAAGAAGAGGCTAATTCCAAGCCCCAAACAGCAAGGACCAAGAGTCAGCACCCAGCCTGCTCTTCCTGGCATCGTTAGTCAGTCTTCCATCTGTTTGGAATGTTGGGGAATGGTAAAAACGTTTTACAAAAGGTCCATTGTTAGCTCAAACACTTCAATTTGGTCTATGGAATATTGTCCTTGCCTCAATCTAGATTCTCTCTAAGTGATAAAGCTAACCCAAGCAAGCAAGCATATTGCAGGTTAGTTCCCATGGGTTTCTGCCAGCAGATGGGTAAAGTTCTGCCCATCAACTCCTAGAAGGCAGCTGTGAGATGTTACCTTATAACATAGGACTCAAATCCCCAACCTAAGAAGCACCTGAACACTAGAGATGTATCAATTACCAGTTTTGACTCTCCTTTTAACAGCATATTTTGAATTATAACTTTAAAGTAGAAAAGAAAGCTCTGCTTCATCTCTGCCAATCAGTACTGATGTTAGGTATGTGTTTTCCTAACTCAATAAAAAGTTGCCTTTCTTCTACTCAGAAAAAAATTCCATGAAGCCATTTTTGCCAAAACCTGAATAAAATCTGCCCAAGAAAACACACTCTCTAGAAGCAGAGAAAAACAACTCTTTTGAATGTCGTATCAGTTCACTTCAGTCACTCAGTCGTGTCTGACTCTTTGTGACCCCATGAATTACAGCACACTAGGCCTCCCTGTCCATCACCAACTCCCGGAGTTCACTCAGACTCACGTCCATCGAGTCGGTGATGCCATCCAGCCATCTCATCCTCTGTCATCCCCTTCTCCTCCTGCCCCCAATCCCTCCCAGCATCAGAGTCTTTTCCAATGAGTCAACACTTCGCATGAGGTGGCCAAAGTACTGGAGTTTCAGCTTTAGCATCATTCCTTCCAAAGAAATCCCAGGGCTAATCTCCTTCAGAATGGACTGCTTGGTTCTCCTTGAAGTCCAAGGGACTCTCAAGAGTCTTCTCCAACACCACAGTTCTAAAGCATCAATTCTTCAGCGCTCAGCTTTCTTCACAGTCCAACCCTCACACCCATACATGACCACTGGAAAAACCATAGCCTTGACTAGACGGACCTTTGTTGGCAAAGTAATGTCTCATTTTTCAATATGCTGTCTAGGTTGGTCATAACTTTCCTTCCAAGGAGTAAGCGTCTTTTAATTTCATGGCTGCAGTCACAATCTGCAGTGGTTTGGGAGCCCCCAAAAATAAAGTCTGACACTGTTTCCACTGTTTCTCCATCTCTTTCCCATGAAGTGATGGGACCAGATGCCATGATCTTAGTTTTCTGAATGTTGAGCTTTAAGCCAACTTTTTCACTCTCCTCTTTCACTTTCATCAAGAGGCTTTTTAGTTCCTCTTCACTTTCTGCCATAAGGGTGGTATCATCTGCATATCTGAGGTTATTGATATTTCTCCCAGAAATCTTGATTCCAGCTTGTGCTTCTTCCAGCCCAGCGTTTCTCATGATGTACTCTGCATATAAGTTAAATAAGCAGGGTGACAATATACAGCCTTGACATCCTTCTTTTCCTATTTGGAACCAATGTGTTGTTCCATGTCCAGTTCTAACTGTTGCTTCCTGACCTGTATATAGGTTTCTCAAGAGGCAGGTCAGGTGTTCTGGTATTTCCATCTCTCTCAGAATTTTCCACAGTTTATTGTGATCCACACAGTCAAAGGCTTTGGCATAGTCAATAAAGCAGAAATAGATGTTTTTCTGGAACTCTCTTGCTTTTTCCATGATGCAGCAGATGTTGGCAATTTGATCTCTGGTTCCTCTGCCTCTTCTAAAACCAGCTTGAACATCTGGAAGTTCACGGTTCATGTATTGCTGAGTCCTGGCTTGCAGAATTTTGAGCATTACTTTACTAGCGTGTGAGATGAGTGCAATTGTGCAGTAGTTTGAGCATTCTTTGGCATTGCCTTTCTTTGGGATTGGAATGAAAATGGACCTTTTCCAGTCCTATGGCCACTGCTGAGTTTTCCAAATTTGCTGGCATATTGAGTGCAGGACTTTCGCAGCATCATCTTTCAGGATTTGAAATAACTCAACTGGAATTCCATCACCATAGACTTTATCTAAATTTGAACTCTCAGAGTGCCACACTATATTCAACTTTAGTAAAAATACACATACTCATACATGGAGGGAAGCTTTTATTTCCATACTCCTTTTTGCCATGAGAGTGATGGAAATAGTATGTATTTAATACTCTATTTATTTTATATTTTAATAGTTAATAATAATCAAGGCTTTTCCTACATATGGACCCAGCCTCTGACAGGCCTGGGTTATTGATTCACTTAGCACATGACTAGGGAAAGTCATTCAAGCTTTCTAAACCTCAGTTTTCTCATATGTAAAATGGATATAAAATGGTTGTGAAAATTAAACTTTGACACAGAGCTTGCCCAAAGTAGGCCCTGGATGAGTGAAAAATTCCTCATACTATCTTTCCAGTCAACCATTCCTCTCCTAAACCTATAAAGATTTCCAAAATCAGTGTGCATTTAATAGACAGTGTGTGTATGTGTGTGTGTGTGTGTGTGTGTGTGTGGACTAGATATACTAGAATATCAATAGCAGTTATCCCTGGAAAGTAGAATAATAAACAATTTTTATTTTCTCCTCTGTACTTTTCTAATTTGCAAAATTCGCCATCATGTAAAATGAAGATATACATTTTTAAAGGCTAATTTTTAGAAAAATCACTTTGAAGACCTACTTTGAGAAAAACAAGATTGAGTTGTAAATATTTAGAGCTAACAAAAAATAATATTAGAAAAGGTTAACTGCAAGTTTTCTTATATATGAAAGAAAATTGAGGCCCAGAGAGACCATTTCAACCAAAGACTCTAAGTTGATTTGAGGCTGTAACCCACTTTCTCATGTAACTGATACCCCAGAGCTCTCCAGCCTATGAGCGCAGATGAGGTAGCAATTTGACCCTAAGTCAATACCCCCATCTGTTCAATGCCTGCCCTGCTCAGTGATTCCACTGATCTGCATAGATCTGTACAGGTCAAGTTAACTGGTCTCTATAAAGATATACTGGTCACATACCAGTAGATACTGGTCACATACCAGGATGTGAGAGTTGGACCATAAAGAAGGCTGAGCACCAAAGAATTTGGTGCTTTTGAATTGTGGCACTGGAGAAGACTGTTGAGAGTCCCTTGGACTGCAAGGAGATCTAACCAGTCCATCCTAAAGGAAATCAACCCTGAATGTTCACTGGAAAGACTGATATCAAAGCTGAAGCTCCAGTACTTTGGCCACCTGATGTGAAGAGCTGACTCATTGGGAAAGACCCTGATGCTGGAAAAGATTAAGGGCAGGAGGAGGAGGGGGTGACAGAGGATGAGATGGTTTGATGTCCATCACCCACTCAATGGACATGAGTTTGAGCAAATTCTGGGAGATAGTTAAAGACAGGGAAGGCTGGCATGCTGCTGTTCATGGGGTCACAAAGAGTCAGATACCAGTTAGTAACTGAACAACAACAATAATAAATAGTGGTCATTAAATTATTTGATACATGTACATCTTATATTGAAGGCCTTACCACTTCTACCTTTGTCAGGGTCCCATAATGGGAGGATGAGAAGCAGGGCCCTCAGGGGAGATGAATAAGGCACTTATCTAGACACCAAATTTAAGGGAGTGTCAAAAAGCTCAGTAGTCAAGACAAATTTTGATTTTTAAAAATCAAAATCAACAGGAAAATCCTTAATGAAAAAATATCAAAATTTTAAGCACAGATAGTGCGGTATAACAGAAAATACATATTGGTCTTTGATTCCTGGCAAAGAACTCCTAAAGCCCTTGGAATTTCCTAAGTGACAAGAGCATATTTTGTTATTCATAACATGCCTTTTCAATCACACCTGAGTTTATCCTAAGGAAGTGACTCTGGTAGTCAGCAGGAACAAGTGTGGGTACCTTGGGCACCCCACTTGCAGCTGGCATCTCAAGTGGGAAAGTCTTTTTGGTCTGGAGCTTATAACCCATGGTCTGCTTAACTGTCAGAACTGAATTAAATTGAATTGTTGGACACCCAATTGGTGATGGAGAGCTGGAGAGCTGGTGTGGAAAAAATGACAAGTACACAGTGTTGGGGGAAAACACACACGTTTAGTGTCATGAGTGATGTAAGAAAACACTGCAAAGATAGGATCAGCTGCACTACTGAGCCAGACCATAATGGAGACAGAGGCAAGAGGAAGGGTAGTCATACTGCTCCCATCCTCATGGAAAACTTTGGTATTTTGTTTATCATGGATTGCTGGCATTAATTTTTTAAATGCTGCACTAAAACATTTATCCAGATGACCAAAGTTCTTGGCTAATTAAATGAATAAATAGAATAAATGAATAAATAAAATATGGTTAGAGTAACCAAGAAGTCTATAACTGAAGCCAAGATTGGACTCTGGATTTCTTATCTGAATGAGTCATCATGGAGAATGAACTGCTCCACAGTCAAGTAATTGCCCTCTTCCAAGAACCCAGGAAAACGAGGCTTTTCTCATTTGTAGAGTGTCCCAGCTTCTCAAAATCCACGTCCAAGAAAACAAATCCAAAACAGCCAATAGATTTAACAAATGGCACCACTAAAATGCAAAAGACTTGAGTCCTGATGAGGTTTTCACTGAATGTGGTGAGAGGTCTGCCAGGGACATATAACAGAGTGGGTGCTGCATCCTGGAGCTCCCACCAAGGTGACCAGGAAGCAATCACCTGGGGGCATCAAGACTAGAAAGGAAGTCTAGAGTAGGGTCCAGGGAAATGGACCAGGTAGTCCTAGGTCCCGCAGTAAGAGGCAGACAGCAACTCATGGCCACTCAGGTGATGGCAGCCCTGGTTAATCCCTTATGTTGGAGAAGACTCTTGAGAGTCCCTTGGACTGTAAGATCAAACCAGTCAATATCAGTCCTGGATATTCATTGCAAGGACTGATGCTGAAGCTGAAACTCCAATACTTTGGCCACCTGATGTGAAGAACTGACTCATTGCTAAAGACCCTGATGCTGGGAAAGAATGAAGGCAGGAGGAGTAGAGGATGACAGAGGATGAGATGGTTGGATGACTTGATGGACATGAGTTTGAGAAAGCTGCAGGAGTTGGTGATAGACATGGAGACCTGGTGTGCTGCAGTCCATGGGGTTGCAAAGAGTCACACACAACTGAGTAACTGAACTGAACTGAGAGCCTGAAAGCAATCAGCTTAGAAAAAAGCAATTGAGATCCCATCATATGCATGGTTTTTGCATCAACCTTTGGCGAAAATATATTAAAAGGCATTTTCTTCACTGTGCTTCACATAATATCTACGTGGCTCTTGATTTCTGGAACTCTTCACATAACCTTCAAATCTCTTGGCAGCAACACTGGAATACCACAGCTTTTGCTAACACCCAAAGCACCAGGCTTCTATGTGCTGGAAATTCCAGTTTGCTGTGTGAAACCACTGTCTCCAGGCAGTTTGGAGCAATGACTGACAGGACTGACAGCAATAATTCTAGAAGCCAAAAGTTGAGGTTCTACAAAGAGGATCACATTTTCTACTCAAGGCCAGTTGTTCTCCCAAGCTCTGAAATTTAGATTTTGAATTTTGCCACTTGAAAGATTTTTTTCCACACCCCTCTCACCACTTTAAAACAGTTCACTCAGTCTTTACAGCCATTTTGAACACTTATGGAGCATTGGAAGTAATAAAATTCACTGAATTTTATGAGACGTGGTGATGTTGTTTGTTGAATTCTTTTTTTTTCTAAACTGTCTTGATATTTTTTTTCTCCTATGTTTTGTGGTACCTCAGGATGCCACAGAACTTTTAAATACTTGATCTTACCTCTTGTTCATTTGTGGTATTGTTCCTCTTTGGTAGTTTGATTTGATTTTGCTTTAGGCTGGGTTTGGTTGAGAGGGACTTGCTATAACAGGAGTTTTCCACTCAGCTCAAAAGTTTGAGCTGTGAAAGATTGTGTTTCAGTCTCTATACTAAAAGCAAGGAGAAAATGAGGTCCACATAGGTTGAGGATCTAACCAGTGTCACCCAATGATTTCAGGCTGACCCATGGATGGAACTACTCTCTTTAAACCACACAAACGAAGTCTGGTCCACAAGGCTTCTGCAGAAAGAGACAGAGTTGTAGCAGGTATTAAAACCTCTTTCCCCTAAAACACAGTGACATTCCTAGGGGCCTATATGGAACCTGAAACAGGGGCAAGAGGCATGGATCTCAGCCTATCACTGTCCCGAGAGTTGGCAGCTGGCGAGGGCTAGTCCTCTTCTGTCGTGAGGCTCAGCTACTCCAGGTGTCTTCTGAGACTCTCCTCCCAAAAGTCTGCTCCATGAATCAAGAGACCCAGAGACTTCAGCATCCTCTAAAGGCTTTTGGTATCCTTCTCAACCAGTATCCTTGGCTCCATGGCATGGCTCACAATCACAGAACCTCATGCCCATCCCCTACCCAGCTCCTAGGAAGACATTCCTCTCCCTGCCTCTGGATGGGCCACTTCCTTCAGCTCTCAGCCCTGGGCTTCATCTCCTATGAGGGCTGAGATAAACTACCTTCTTCTCCATGAAGAGACAAAACAATGCAAAAGTTATCTGCTTGTTTCCTGGAAGCTGTATAAAGTAAAGCCAGCAGTATTGGTCTAGTTGTAAAAATAAAAAATAAACCAGCCTTTTATTTCTTATAAATCAGTGTTTTCTATGTCTTGGGGCACTTACAAGGAGAAGGGCACTCCATAGGGCACCTCTGTCTACATTGGCATCCCCAGAAAACTTCGAGCCTCCCCTCCCCTCCACTTACCTCTTAGCTTAAACTCCATCTGTAAAACTCTTCACTAAGTACCTAGAACCCTGGGCTTTAGTGACCTCTGCTTAGTATTATAAAAATCCCTTAGGGCAGGAGCATATACCATCCTGATCCACTCTAAGAAATAAGGGGCAAGGGAGTAACTGTGGAAGGATAAACAGAGATTAACATTGATTTAAGTTATCCTGTCATATCTGGATAATGCTTATGGGGAGAACAGATTTTATGGGTTAAAGGGAAAAATATTTTAAAGCATCATTCCAGAGCTTTAAATTGCTTTATGCTAAATAATATTTTAAAGTTATCATATCCAAGACCATAAATAACACTTCAGAAAAGTTTGATAATGACCTTTTTTTCCTACTTATATTAAACATAATGCCAATTTCTTTCTTAATGTTCTTGTTTTATGAAATAAAAGACTTCTCTAGTTCTGCTTCCTTCCCTCCTGCATTAGTTTCCCTATGACTTTGGTTAACAAATTATCATAAAGTTGGTGGCTTAAAAAGCACAAATTTACTGACTTACAGCTCTGGGGGTCAGAATTCATAAAATCAAGGTGTCAGCAGGGCTATGTTCTTTCTGGAAGCTCTCAGAGAGAAACTGTCTCCTTGCTTGTTCATCTATGGAAGCTGCCAGTATTTCTTGGCTCTTGGCCCCTTCCTTACATCATTCCTCTTGTCATCGCTGCTTCCATCTTCACATCTCTTCCTCTGACTCTCTCTGTCTCTGTGTTTCACTTATAAGGACCCTTGTGAATTCATGGGTTCATCTGGATAATCCGGAATAATCTCCCCATCTCAAGATCTTTAGATTGATCATATCTGCAAAGGCCCTTTTCCATGTAAGGTAACATAGAGACTCTGGGGATGAGAACATCTTTGGGGTTGCATTATTCAGCCGACCACTCTCCTGAGCCACTTTGACCATATTTTGATATCCCTAACCTTGCACTCACTCCTTCCCTGCCACCCTGGCCTCTGGCTCTCCTGGTGTCATGTCAGACACCAGAGCATCCCTGCTGTTTCCTCTGCCAGGCGTCCCTTCCCTAGTGAGCTGCCTGAACCACTCCTTCTGCTCCTCCAAGCCTCTACTCAAACATCACCTTCTCAACAGCCCTCTTTAATCCACCTTATTTGTAAATTTATCTTCCTCTCCCTTCTCCAGATACTTGCTATCCCTTTGCTTAATTAATTTTACTCCACAGTAATCAGAATCTAACCCACTGTGTATTTTATTCATTAACTTTTTTTCTGATTAAAAAAAATTTTTTTCCTTTTAATGGGAAAATAATTACAATATTGGGATGGCTTCTCCTAGTTATCTCTTTTACCACTTTCAAATGTGGGCTCCGTGAGGGCAAGGATTCTTTCTTTTTCTGCTGAATCTTTTGGACTTAGAAAAGTACCTGGCACATAATAGGCCTTCAAAAATATTAGTTAAATAAATTGGCCTGGGTCATTTATTAGAGAATCTCCCACATCAATATCTTTAAGTTTTACATGGGGCTAGTTAGGCTCTTAATAAAACACATTTTCTAATTTTTGCAGCATGCTAAGTAAGTTGGTCACTCACCTAGAGCCAGACATCCTGGAATGTGAAGTCAAGTGGGCCTTAGACAGCATCACTATGAACAAAGCTAGTTGAGGTGATAGAATTCCAGTTGAGCTATTTCAAATCCTGAAAGATGATGCTGTGAAAGTGCTGCACTCAATATGCCAGCAAATTTGCAAAACTCAGCAGTGGCCACAGGACTGGAAAAGGTCCATTTTCATTCCAATCCCAAAGAAAGGCAATGCCAAAGAATGCTCAAACTACTGCACAACTAAACTCATCTCACACACGAGTAAAGTCATGTTCAAAATTCTCCAAACCAGGCTTCAGCAATACATGAACCATGAACTTCCAGATGTTCAAGCTGGTTTTAGAAAAGGCAGAGAAACCAGAGATCAAATTGCCAACACCCGCTGGATCATTGAAAAAGCAAGAGAGTTCCAGAAAAACATCTACTTCTGCTTTATTGACAATGCAAAGCCTTTGACTGTGTGGATCACAATAAACTGTGGAAAATTCTTCAAGAGATGGGAATACCAGACCACCTGACCTGCCTCTTGAGAAACCTATATGCAGGTCAGGAAGCAACAGTTAGAACTGGACATGGAACAACACACTGGTTCCAA
>NW_011494718.1:2642328-2643229 GCF_000754665.1 Bison bison bison
AATCAAGATTGCCGGAAGAAATATCAATAACCTCAGATATGCAGATGACACCACCCTTATGGCAGAAAGTGAAGAGAAACTAAAGAGCCTCTTAATGAAAGTGAAAGAGGAGAGTGAAAAAGTTGGCTTAAAGCTCAATATTCAGAAAACTAAGATCATGGCATCTGGTCCCATCACTTCATGGCAAATAGATGGGGAAACAGTGCAAACAGTGTCAGACTTTATTTTTGGGGGCTCCAAAATCACTGCAGATGGTGACTGCAGCCAGGAAATTAAAAGACGCTTACTCCTTGGAAGGAGAGTTATGATCAACCTAGATAACATATTAAAAAGCAGAGACATTACTTTGCCAACAAAGGTCCGTCTAGTCAAGGCTATGGTTTTTCCAGTGGTCATGTATGGGTGTGAGAGTTGGACTGTGAAGAAAGCTGAGCACCGAAGAATTGATACCTTTGAGCTGTGGTGTTGGAGAAGACTCTTGAGAGTCCCTTGGACTGCAAGGAGATCCAACCAGTCCATTCTAAAACAGATCAGCCCTGGGTGTTCCTTGGAAGGAATGATGCGAAAGCTGAAACTTCAGTACTTTGGCCACCTCATGCAAAGTGTTGACTCATTGGAAAAGACTCTGATGCTGGGAGGGATTGGGGGCAGGAGGAGAAGGGGACGGCAGAGGATGAGATGGCTGGATGGCATCACTTACTCGATGGACCTGAGTTTGAGTGAACTCCGGGAGTTGGTGATGGACAGGGAGGCCTGGCGTGCTGTGATTCATGGGGTAGCGAAGAGTCGGACACGACTGAGCGACTAAACTGAACTGAACTGACAACACTGTCAGGCCCGCTCACAGAACAAAGGACTGAGCAGAGCTAACCGGCTGCAGACCAGCCTGTCCCCCTCTGGT
>NW_011494718.1:2643329-2643637 GCF_000754665.1 Bison bison bison
GAAAAGGAAAACACAACAACCCAAAACCTGTGGGACACTGCAAAAGCAGTCCTAAGGGGAAAGTTCATAGTAATACAGGCATACCTCAAGAAACAAGAAAAAAGTCAAATAAATAACCTAACTCTACACCTAAAGCAACTAGAAAAGGAAGAAATGAAGAACCCCAGGGTTAGTAGAAGGAAAGAAATCTTAAAAATTAGAGCAGAAATAAATGCAAAAGAAACAAAAGAGACCATAGCAAAAATCAACAAAACCAAAAGCTGGTTCTTTGAGAGGATAAATAAAATTGACAAACCATTAGCCAGACT
>NW_011494718.1:2643737-2665066 GCF_000754665.1 Bison bison bison
CTGTCCCCCTCTGGTGACAGGCAGGCAAGGGCAGCCAGAGCCAGAAGGGGGCAATCGCTGCCCCAGAGAGGCATTATCTATCAAACAGCAAGCAGGCTTCATTGCTAACCAAGACTTCTTGGGATTCTGGACGGTCAACATCCGCCTGAGAAGGTGCGCCGGTTGTACACCCAGAAAACTGAGCAGCAGGGACGGGGGAGGCGATAAGTCACAGCATCTGCTCTCGCCAAACACCTAGTCACCTGAGCTGCTTGGATCTGGGAAGGGCACAAAACGCAGGCCCAACCGAGTCTGCGCCTCTGAGGACTACCCAAGTGCCTGAACCTGAGCGGCTTAGACCTGGGAAGTGCATACAACCCAGGGCCGGCCTCGGACGGTTCCCGGCAGAGCAACCAAGAGCCTGAGCAGTGTGGACAGGGAGGGCACACGCCCCGTGAGCGGGGGCAGGCCCAGTGTGGCTGAGGCACTGCGAACACATGCCAGTGTTATTTGTTTGCAGCGACCCTCCCTCCCCACAGCGTGACTGAAGAAGTGAGCCTAAAAAAGTGTGCACCACCACCCCTGTGTCAGGGCAGAAATTAGACAACTGAAGTGACCAGCAAACAGAAGAAGCTAAAACAGAGGGAACCTCCTTGGAAGTTACAAGTGCAATAGATTAAAACCCTGTAGTTAGTACCAACTACATAGGAAGGGGCCTATAGACCTTGAGAAAATAAGCCGGTTCAAGGAACTATCCAAAAATGAACTGACCCCCACAGTGCCCACAACAACACCAGAGAAATTCCTAGATATATTTTTACTATTTTTACTATCATTCTTTAATTTTTTTAATTTTTAAGTCCTCTATTACTCCTTTAATTTTCATTTTTATAACCTACTATTACTTTGCAAAAAAAGGAGAGACCCTATTTTTTAAAGCAAACTTCATATATATATATATATATATTATAATTTTTGTGACTTTGTTTTGGTTTTGTTTTTTTTCCCGTTACTATTGTATTTTTGAAAATCCAGCTTCTACTCTAGACTTTTAATCTTTGCTTTTTGGTATTTGTTATTAATTTTGTACCTTTAAGAACCCAATCTTCAGTACCCATTTTTACTTGGGAGCAAGATTACTGGCTTGACTGCTCTCTCCCCCTTTGGACTCTCCTTTCTCCACCAGGTCACCTCTATCTCCTCCCTCCCCTTCTCTTCTCTACCCAACTCTGTGAATCTCTTTGTGTGTTCCAGATGGTGGAGAACACTTAGGGAACTGACTACTGGCTAGATCTGTCTCTCTCCTTTTGATTCCCCCCTTTATCCTCCTGGCCACCTCTGTCTCCTTCCTTCCTCTTCTCTTCTCTGTATAACTCAGTGAACATCTCTGAGTGGTCCAGACTGTGAAGCACACATAACGAAGTGATTACTGGCTAGCTTGCTCTCTCCCCTTTTGATTCCACCTCATCTCATCCTGGTCACCTCTATCTCCCTCCTCCCTCTTCTCTTCTCCATGTAACTCTGTGAACCTCTCTGGGTGTCCCTCACTGTGGAGAAACTTTTCATCTTTAACCTAGATGTTTTATCAATGTTGCTGTATAGATGAAGAAGTCTTGAGGCTACTGTAAAAATAAGACTGAAAACCAGAAGCAGGGGGCTCAAGTCCAAATCCTGAGAACACCATAGAACTCCTGACTCCAGGGAACATTAATCGACAGGAGCTCATCAAACACCTCCATACCTACACTGAAACCAAGCACCACCCAAGGGCCAACAAGCTCCAGAGCAAGACATACCATGCAAATTCTCCAGCAACACAGGAACACAGCCCTGAGCTTCATTTTTTTTTAATATAAATTTATTTATTTTAATTGGAGGTTAATTACTTTACAATATTGTATTGGTTTTGCCATACATCAACATGATATATAGGCTGCCCAAAGTCACTCCAAACCCATTGACATCTCCTAACTCATTACTGGACACTTCATTGCACTCCAGAGAGAAGAAATCCAGCTCCACCCACTAGAACACCAACACAAGCTTCTCTAACCAGGAAACCTTGACAAGCCACCCATACAACTCCACCCAAAGCGAGGAAACCCCACAATAAAGAGAACTCCACAAACTGCCAGAATACAGAAAGGACACCCAAAACACAGCAATATAAACAAGATGAATAGACAGAGGAATATCCAGCAGGTAAAGGAACAGGATAAATGCCCACCAAATCAAACAAAAGAGGAAGAGATAAGGAATCTACCTGATAAAGAATTCCGAATAATGATAGTGAAAATGATCCAAAATCTTGAAATCAAAATGGAATCACAGATATATAGCCTGGAGACAAGGGTTGAGAAGATGAGAGAAAGGTTTAACAAGGACCTAGAAGAAATAAAAAAGAGTCAATATATAATGAATAATGCAATAAATGAGATAAAAAACACTCTGGAGGGAAGAAATAGTAGAATTTCTTCAGAAGAAAGGATTAGTGAGGTAGAAGAAAGAATGGTAGAAGTAAATTAATCAGAGAGGAAAAAAGAAAAATGAATTAAAAGAAATGAGGACAATCTCAGAGACCTCTGGGACAATGTTAAACACCCCAACATTCGAATCATAGGAGTCCCAGAAGAAAAAGACAAAAAGAAAGACCATGAGAAAATACTTGAGGGATAATAGTTGAAAACTTCCCTAAAATGGGGAAGGAAATAATCACCCAAGTCCAAGAAACCCAGAGAGTCCCAAACAGGATAAATCCAAGGTGAAACACCCCAAGACACATATTAATCAAATTGACAAAGATCAAACACAAAGAACAAATATTTAAAGCAGCAAGAAAAAAAACAACAAATAACACACAAGGGAATTCCCATAAGGATAACAGCTGATCTTTCAATAGAAACTCTTCAGGCCAGGAGGGAATGGCAGGACATACTTAAAGTGATGAAAGAAAATAACCTACAGCCCAGATTACTGTATCCAGCAAGGATCTCATTCAAATATGAAGGAGAAATCAAAAGCTTTACAGACAAGCAAAAGCTGAGAGAATTCAGCACCACCAAACCAGCTCTCCAACAAATACTAAAGGATATTCTCTAGACAGGAAACACAGAAAGGGGGTATAAACTCGAACCCAAAACAATAAAGTAAATGGCAGCAGGATCATACTTATCAATAATTATATTAAATGTAAATGGGTTGAATGCCCCAACCAAAAGACAAAGACTGGCTGAATGGATACAAAAACAAGACCCCTATATATGTTGTCTACAAGAGACCCACCTCAAAACAAGGAACACATACAGACTGAAAGTGAGGGGCTGGAAAAAGATATTCCATGCAAATAGGGACCAAAAGAAAGCAGGAGTAGCAATACTCATATCAGATAAAATAGACTTTAAAACAAAGGCTGTGAAAAGAGACAAAGAAGGATACTACATAATGATCAAAGGATTAATCCAAGAAGGAGATATAAAAATTATGAATATATATGCACCCAACATAGGAGCACTGCAATATGTAAATACACCACAAATGCTGATGAGTATGAAACAGGAAATTAACAATCACACAATAATAGTGGGAGACTTTAATGCCCCACTCACACCTATGGATAGATCAACTAAACAGAAAATTAACAAGGAAACACAAACTTTATCTGATACAATAGACCAGTTAGACTTAATTGATATCTATAGGACATTTCACCCCAAAACAATGAATTTCACCTTTTTCTCAAGCACACACCGAACCTTCTCCAGGATAGATCACATCCTGGGCCATAAATCTAGCCCTCATAAATTGAAAAAAAAATTGAAATCACTCAAAGGATCTTTTCTGACCACAATGCAGTAAGATTAGATCTCAATTACAGGAGAAAAACTATTAAAAATTCCAACATATGGAGGCTGAACAACACGCTGCTGAATAACCAACAAATCACAGAAGAAATCAAAAAAGAAATCAAAGTATGCATTGAAACAAATGAAAATGAAAACACAACAACCCAAAACCTGTGGGACACTGTAAAAGCAGTACTAAGGGGAAGTTTCATAGCAATACAGGCATACCTAAAGAAACAAGAAAAATGTCAAATAAATAACCCAACTCTACACCTAAAGCAATTAGAAAAGGAAGAAATGAAGAACCCCAGGGTTAGTAGAAGGAAAGAAGTCTTTAAAATTAGGGCAGAAATAAATGAAAAAGCAACAAAAGAGACCATAGCAAAAATCAACAAAGCCAAAAGCTGGTTCTTTCAGAGGAATAATAAAATTGACAAACCATTAGCCAGACTCACCAAGAAACAAAGGGAGAAAAATCAAATCAATAAAATTAGAAATGAAAATGGAGAGATCACAACAGACAACACAGTAATACAAAGAATCATAAGAGACTACTATCAACAATTATATGCCAATAAAATGGACAACGTGGAAGAAATGGACAAATTCTTAGAAAAGTACAACTTTCCAAATGAACCAGGAAGAAATAGAAGATCTTAACAGACCCATCACAAGCACAGAAATTGAAACTGTAATCAGAAATCTTCCAGCAAACAAAAGCCCAGGTCCAGACAGCTTCACAGCTGAATTCTACCAAAAACTTAGAGAAGAGCTAACACCTATCCTCGGAGAAGGCAATGGCAACCCACTCCAGTACTCTTGCCTGGAAAATCCCATGGATGGAGGAGCCTGGTAGGCTGCAGTTCATGGGGTCGCTATGAGTCAGATACGACTGAGCAACTTCACTTTCACTTTTAACTTTCACGCATTCAAGAAGGAAATGGCAACCCACTCCAGTGTTCTTGCCTGGAGAATCCCAGGGACAGGGGAGCCTGGTAGGCTGCCGTCTATGGGGTCGCACAGAGCTGGACACTATTGAAGAGACTTAGCAGCAGTAGCAGCAGCAGCAACACCTATCCTCCTCAAACTCTTCCAGAAAATTGCAGAGGAAGGTGAACTTCCAAACACATTCTATGAGGCCACCATCACCCTAATACCAAAAATGCCACCAAAGATGGCACCAAAAAAGAAAACTACAGGCCAATATCACTGATGAACATAGATGCAAAAATCCTTAACAAAATTCTAGCAGTCAGAATCCAACAACACATTAAAAAGATCATACATCATGACCAAGTGGGCTTTATCCCAAGGATGCAAGGATTCTTCAATATCCACAAATCAATCAATGTAATACACCACATTAACAAATTGAAAAACAAAAGCCATATGATTATCTGAATATATGCAGAGAAAGCCTTTGACAAAATTCAACATCCATGTATGATAAAAACTCTCCAGAAAGAAGGAATAGAAGGAACATACCTCTACATAATAAAAGCTATATATGACAAACCCACAGCAAACATTATCCTCAATGGTGAAAAATTGAAAGCATTTCCCCTAAAATCAGGAACAAGACAAGGGTGCCCACTGTCACCACTACTATTCAACATAGCTTTGGAAGTTTTGGCCACAGCAATCAGAGCAGAAAAAGTAATAAAAGGAATCCAAATTGGAAAAGAAGAAGTAAAACTCTCACTGTTTGCAGATGACATGATCTTCTACATAGAAAACCCTAAAGACTCCACCAGAAAATTACTAGAGCTAATCAATGAATATAGTAAAGTGGCAGGATATAAAATCAACACACAGAAATCCCTTGCATTCCTATACACTAATAATGGAAAATAGAGAAATTAAAGAAACAATTTCATTCACCATTGCAACGAAAAGAATAAAAGACTTAGGAATATATCTACCTAAAGAAACAAAAGACCTATATATAGAAAACTATAAAACACTGGTGAAAGAAATCAAAAAGGACACTAATAGATAGAGAAATATACCGTGTTCACGGCTTGAAAGAATCAATATAGTGAAAATGAGTATACTACCCAAAGCAATTTATAGATTCAATGCAATCCCTATCAAGCTACCAACGGTATTTTTCACAGAGCTAGAAAAATAATTTCACAATTTGTATGGAAATACAAAAAACCTCGAATAGCCAAAGCGATCTTGAGAAAGAAGAATGGAACTGGAGGAATCAACCTACCTGACTTCAGACTCTATTACAAAGCCACAGTTATCAAGACAGTATGGTACTGGCACAAAGACAGAAATATAGATCAATGGAACAAAATAGAAAGCCCAGAGATAAATCCATGCACATATGGACACCTTATCTTTGACAAAGTAGGCAAGAATATACAATGGAGAAAAGACAATCTCTTTAACAAGTGGTGCTGGGAAAACTGGTCAACCACTTGTAAAAGAATGAAACTAGAGCACTTTCTAACACCATACACAAAAATAAACTCAAAATGGATTAAAGATCTAAACATAAGACCAGAAACTAGAGGAGAACAGAATATAGGCAAAACACTCTCCGACATAAATCACAGCAGGATCCTTTATAACCCACCTCCCAGAATATTGGAAATAAAAGCAAAAATGAACAAATGGGACCTAATTAAACTTAAAAGCTTCTGCACAACAAAGGAAACTATAAGCAAGGTGAAAAGACAGCCTTCAGAATGGGAGAAAATAACAGCAAATGAAGCAACTGACAAAGAATTAATCTCAAAAATATACAAGCAACTCCTGCAGCTCAATTCCAGAAAAATAAACGACCCAGTCAAAAAAGGGGCCAAAGACCTAAACAAACATTTCTCCAAAGAAGACATACAGATGGCTAACAAACACATGAAACGATGCTCAACATCACTCATTATCAGAGAAATGCAAATCAAAACCACAATGAGGTACCATTTCATGCCGGTCAGAATGGTTGTGATCCAAAAGTCTACAAGCAATAAATGCTGGAGAGGGTGCAGAGAAAAGGGAACCCTCTTAAACTGTTGGTGGGAATGCAAACTAGTACAGCCACTATGGAGAACAGTGTGGAGATTCCTTAAAAAACTGGAAATAGAACTGCCATATGACCCAGCAATCCCACTGCTGGGCATACACACTGAGGAAACCAGAAGGGAAAGAGACACGTGTACCCCAATGTTCATCACAGCACTGTTTACAATAGCCAGGACATGGAAGCAACCTAGATGTCCATCAGCAGACAAATGGATAAGAAAGCTGTGGTACATATACACAATGGAGTATTACTCAGCTATTAAAAAGAATACATTTGAATCAGTTCTAATGAGGTGGATGAAACTGGAGCCTATTATAGAGAGTGAAGTCAGCCGGAAAGAAAAACACCAATACAGTATACTAACGCATATATATGGAATTTAGAAAGATGGTAACAATAACCCTGTATGAGAGACAGCAAAAGAGACACAGATGTATAGAACAGTCTTTTGGACTCTGTGGGAGAGGGCAAGGGTGGGATGATTTGGGGAAATGGCATTGAAACATGTGTAATATCATATGTGAAATGAATCGCCAGTCCAGGTTCCATGCATGATACAGGATGCTCAGGGCTGGTGCACTGGGATGACCCAGAGGGATGGTATGGGGAGGGAGGTGGGAGGGGCTTCAAGATGGGGAACACGTGTACACCCATGGTGGATTTATGTTGATGTATGGCAAAACCACTACAATATTGTAAAGTAACTTGCCTCCAATTAAAATAAATAAATTTATATTAAAAAAATAAAGCTGAAACTCCAATACTTTGGCTGCCTCATGCAAAGAGTTGACTCATTGGAAAAGACTTTGATGCTGAGAGGGACTAGGGGCAGGAGGAGAAGGGGACGACAGAAGATGAGATGGCTGGATGGCATCACCGACTTGACGGACAGTAGTTTGAGTGAACTCCAGGGGTTGATGATAGACAGGGAGGCCTGGTGTACTGCGATTCACGGGGTCGAAAAGAGTCGGACACGACTGAGCGACTGAACTGAAGTGAACTGAAATAAGTTTTGGGAGCCCACCGGAAGAAGGTTTCTGGGCCCTTGCTATCTATTATACATTCATTCATTTAATCCTCAATTTGTGCCAGATACTCTCCAATTTACTTGATCCAGGAAACCAGTTAATGGTTGGGCAGAGGAAGAGAGTTCTCCAGGTTGAGTGGACTGGGAGAAAGGACTCATGGGTCAACTGCTCTTTAAACACCCTTCCAAGCAGTCCTCCTAATTTTAGGTGCATTACACCCTCAGTTCCAGGAGGACCAGGTGCCATTGCCTCCTAGGATTCTGGAAAACTCTGCAGTAGACATTTCCATTTAATATATTGTCTTTCACTTTTCTTTATATCTTTACCACTCGTTCGATTGCTTTCCAGCATCCTAAGTTTGATTGCTCTTGTCTCCTCTTTGCTCATCCTTCCTTTGGTGTTTACACCCATAACAAATCCTTTTAATGTTATTTTTATTAGTTTTACGAGGTAATAAGAGTAAATGTACACCCAGCCCACCATCTTCATTAGAAATGCCCCATATTTCCTACTTTGGGATTTTGGATCAATATATTGATCTACTGTATGTTCTATGCACGCTTATTTTCTTAACGCGAATTCTAGTAGAAATTATGCTCCATGTCCAGTTCGCATTTATGAATAACACCTCATAATTGACTATTGCTTTACATTACATGGGGCATTTTTTAAATTTGTCTAACTAATTCTGTGAGGTGCTCGAGGATCCAAGACTCAGAAGAACTAGGGGACAACGTGCCCAAGATCAACACAGCCAGTCAGTGGCCGGCCTCATTCTCAAACACATCTTCCGGCTCCTGACTCTGCCACGTGGTCTCTCTCTTTGTCATTCTACCTTTCCATTTCACAAGAAAAACACATGGGATGGAGCAGTGTTTCTTTTCCTAAATTTGACACAATTCAGAAAGCTGCTGAAAAAAACAAGTATATTCCTGAATGTGAATCCCGGAAGACTGCCCACTCCAGTCCTGAGCAGGGAAGACATTTTGCTTGCCTGTTAGAATGGCCCATTTGTTGTAGTTTACCTAGAATGTCTTGTCAGTACTGCCTACCCCATGCAGTGGCCTAGTGGTGATTCGGCTTAAGCTGAGAGTCTACCCACTCGGTCTCTGTGGTCCTTTCTGGGTCTCAAGTCTTCCAAAATCTCATAGACTCTTCCTCTGATCCCCACGAAGTTCTCACATCTTTGCTCCCATAAGGAGATCTGCACATATGTTTCCCATGACTGTGAACTATGAGAAGTTGTCAGGGCCTTTCAATCACTCTAACAGCCTATAAAAGCTTGCTGTATTTTCAGTTTTACTAAATATTTCTATAATTCAAAAATTATGGAAATGGATAATGTTTCTGTTCTTTGGGAATATATTTAACAGCTGTGTGCATACCAGATGCAAATGAATATATCGAAATAAATTGTGCATTTTATAGACTACACTTCATATTAACTGCCTTCCCCTTCAGACACCTTGGACCCTGCCCCTGCCAGAATATGGAAGATGCTAGAGCACTTTACAGGGGGCATTTTTTTCCTTGGCTCTACCAAGAGAAAAGGTGAGGTTCTATCCAAGCATTCTGAATATAAGCACAAGTCCTTTGGCCTAAGCCAGCACTTCTCAAGTTGAAAAGCAACTTGGTAAAGGTGACTCTGTGTTAGGGAGTGGTGGGCATTGGTTAAGCTGTTAACCCTCTCTAACTCCAGTTTCCACAGTTGAAAAGCAGAGATATTTCACCCAACAGAGTTTACTCAGGGTAATTAGGTTCCTAACAAAGAGATCAGTAACTATAGGGGGATGATTGTCACATACTGCCAAACCTCCAAATCAAAAGCTGAAAAGTTCAGTCTTAGCTTTTCCTAACTGCTGGCAACTCCTGTGCAGGCAGAGGATTTGAAAATGGCCCAGTTGGTCATCACAGCCTAAAGCTTTGAATCTGAAGCAAGTATTACAAAAAACAAGAGCAATTGCAGAAGATTCCTTGGTGGCCCAGGGGCCTCCAGGGTCCAATCCCAGTTCCAGAGTGGGACACAGTGCTTGACAGCTCTGTGCATCCTTTCCTGCTTCTTCTTCCACTTCTGAGTCAGTTTCTCTGACCTCCCTACTATTTTGTGACCTACCCATTAGCCCTCTAATAAATGTATTTTGCCTTAAGATCGTTTAAAATAGGTAAGTTCTCATGTTTATAACTAAGAAAGCTGTTATTAAATACACTTCTGTTCCTTTCTAGAGTTTAAGGATCCCATCTTGTGCATCACACAGGAAAGTTCTAAGCACATAATGGAGATAACAGCAGAGATTTTCCAGAAAGCTGCTTGGTAGAAACTAACCATAAGTCATATTAATTTGTTTACTTCCTCAGAGCCTCCTCTCTTATTTCTCTTATTTCCAGTTATCCAGCTTTGAAAGACAAAAATCAGACTGGGAATGGAGTTCTGAGCAATCAGGAGGGTTATCAGTCAGGGTTGCTTGGGGAAAACTGTAACTCAGGGCTTTTTTGTAGGGATTCTCTCATTGATAAGGATTGGGGAACACTCAGGAGACTGTCACAGGGGAAACCATTGTTCTTGTAGCCAGATGGCCCAGACAAATCTCCACAGACTTCCATGTACCAATCCTGGGACATCAGCAATGGCTCTGGTTTCCCAGACATGCAAGCAAGAACTCACTAAGTGAATTCACTGGGCCAGTGTTGAGACCTAGGCCATGAATCAAGAGTACATCATGCAAAATACCAGGCTGGATAAATCACAAGCTGAAATCAAGACTGCTGGGAGAAATATCAACAATCTCAGATATGCAGATAATTCCACTGTAATGGCAGAAAGTGAAGAGGAACTCAAGACCCTCTTGATAAGGGTGAAAGAGGAGAGAAAAAGCTGGCTTAAAACTGAACATTCAAAAAACTAAGATCATGGCATCCAGTCCTATCATTTTGTGGCAAATAGATGGGGGGAAAAGTGGAAACAGTGGCAGGTTTTCTGGGGCTCCAAAATCACTGCAGTGACTGCAGCCACAAAATTAAAAGATGCTTGCTCCTTGGAAGGAAAGCTGTGACAAACCTAGACAGTGTATTAAAAAGCAAAGACATCACTTTGCCAACAAAGGTCCATATTGCCAAAGTTATGGTTTTTCCAGTGGTCATGTATGGATGTGAGAGCTGGACCATAAAGAAGGCTGAGCACTGAAGAATTGATGCTTTTAAATTGTGGTGCTAGAGAAAATTCTTGAGAGTCCCTAAGACTGCGAGGAGATCAAACCAGTCAATCCTAAAGGAAATCAACCCTGGATATTCATTGGAAAACTGATGCTGAACCTGGAGTTCCAATACTTTGGACTTTTCCAATGAGCTGACTCATTGGAAAAAAAAAAAAAAACACCCTGATGCTGAGAAAGATTGAAGACTGAAGGAGAAGAGGGTGGCAGAGGATGAGATGGTTAGATGGCATCACTGACTCAATGGACATGAATTTGAGCAAACTCTGGGACACAGTGAAGGACAGGGAAGTCTGGCATGCTGCAGTCTATGGGGTTGCAAAGAGTCAGACACGACTGAACAACAACAGCAACTCACAGGAAGAAAAGTCATACAGTTTGTCTGCCTGGATCTAAACTCCAGCTCTGCATCCTGCTAGCAGAGGGACTTTGAGCTTATTACTAAAGATATCAGTGTCCTCCTTTCCACATTTGTGAATTGGGAATAATAATAGCATCTATTTCACAAAGCCCTTGTGGGAATTCAGTAAGTCAGAACATCTCAAGTGCTTCCTACAGGGCCTAGAACAGCATTGGCACTCGATGAATTGTGGTCTTTATTGTTGAAAATTTTCAGCTGCCAAATAAATGGACAACATGTAACTAATTGCCTTATAAGATGGCCATCAAGTGCTTACTTTACAAGAATTACTAGCAGTTGTACAATGGTCAGCAACTTACAAAGAACTTCTTTGCATAGGGAGTAATGGTTAAGAGCTCAATCGTGACATCAGAAGAGCTTGGGTTCAAGTCCTAATCTGTCGCTTCACAGCCCAGTGATTTTGGGCAACTTCTCTGAGCATCCATTTACACATCTCTGATACAAAGTTAATAATACCTACTTCTTGGAGCTAATTTGAGGATTAAATTAGATAATATACATAAACAGCTTAGTTCAGTGCCTGACACATGGAAAACACCCAAGAATTATTATCATCTTCTCAACAAATCTATGAGGCAGTATATTTTTTATTTCTAATTCTCTAGATGAGAAACCTGAGGGTAAAAAGAATAAGTCACCCCTCCAGGATCATGTGACCCAGAAAAGGCAGGAGAACAACTTCAAATCCTACATTTTTCATCTAACCACCTTCAGCCCTCCCTGGTCAGCCTGACATTGTGATTTCTACTTTTGGTGGGTAAACTGTCAGGCTGTGTCCAATTTTCTCAATTAGGTAAAGAAGTTTCCATGATGCTCAGATTATACTAGCATCATTTCTGTCTCTGCCTGTATCCTTTTGAGTCAACCGATCCCAACTTGCTGGGCAGATGATTGGGAGTGTGAGAAGAAGCTAATCCATGTTCCTATCATAGAAAGGACAGCCTTTATCCAAAACTGCATTTTGTCAGATCCTCTCTGGGCATTTTCTTTCTTGTCAATGAGCTCTCTGGTGTTTGAGACCTCTCATGGAGTACACTCTTGTCACCCTGTCACCCTTCTTTATGTTAAACAGGATCATTTCAGGCCAGGAAACACATCAGTTCCCAAAGTGAAGAGCCAGTTTCAGAGCCATAAATTAAAAACATGGGGAAAATGTTCTATCCTGTCAGAAAGAACTCCATCTTCCTCAAACTTGCTTTCCCATACTTCATCCCTGCACTTTCTCTCAGTGGACTTGACAGAAAAATTATTTGGATGTGTCATGTGCTGTCATCTTGGGCCAACAAACTGATGGTTTAACGCAAAATGACTGAGCAGCCCAGGAATCTCATGCTGGAACTACCTCACACTGGAGTTAAGGGAACAAGTCATCCCACCTGGGAATTTAAGCAACAGTTTGGCATCACCCTAATTTGATCATTGATTTCTTAGTGAAGATAACATTTCTGGGAAGAACAGGGATTGGGAGGGGTGGGCAGCAGGAAATACCTTCTCATGGCCCTAAACACAAGGTTCTTTACACCAGAGGAGGGGGAATCTTCTCCAATGGAAACAAATTTCTGTCTGTCTGTCTCTCTTTTCCCCTCTCTACTTGCTCTCTCTCTCAACCCACAAAAATGCTCAAAAGAGCTAGAAACATCCAACAACTCCAAAACAACGCAGGGAGTCAATTTATTATTGTACTTTTAGGATTACTTGTTTGCCAAGTGAGTGAAGTGAAGTGAAAATCTCTTAGTCATGTCCAACTCTTTGTGACCCCATGGACTATACAGTCCATGGAATTCTCCAGGCCAGAATACTGGAGTGGGTGGCTGTTCCCTTCTCCAGGGTATCTTCCCAACCCAGGGATCAAACCCAGGTCTCCCGCATTGTGGGCAGATTCTTTACCAGCTGAGCCACAAAATTGTTCATTATTGAGTAATTTAGTAATTACAGCACAGCTGGTTGGAGGAGAGCCTCTTGCCTGGGCAACCAGGTCTAGTTCCCGATGCTGTGTGACTTTGAGGAAGTTGTTTGACCTCTCTGGGTCTCAGTTTCTCCATCAGGGAAAACAGGTGGTGGGTGGTGAGGAAGAATTGGATAATTTAGTATTTAATGATGTGCATGTTTTATGGACCTCAATTTGGGAAATTTTGGCTGCCCCCTGAGAAAGAACCAAAGAGGAACTCTTCTAAAAGTCTTCCTTCAGAAGAAGGATGAGTATTAGTTTATATGGAGAAACTCTATTAGAACTAGGGGTATGAGTACATGGCAACTACAGAAGTTAAGAAATTGATACAATTCCAAGTAAACTTAGAGCTGAAATCTCATGGAGATCCACTGTTGATCCCTTCCTTCTTCCAGGATGAAACCTGAAGTCCAGACAGGCAAAGAGTCAGAAGCACCTGAGCTCTTCCCACACACAGGAGGCCACCACCTGGTTAGAATGACTCAGCTTGTGAACTATGGCGCCATTCACTATTTGGCAATCAGACTCTCAGTAACGGAATGATAAAAGGATTCCCATCATTGCTTTTGCGATGTTAGAGAGGACCCTCTCACATACGCATTTTTGTGAGTACAGAGGGAGAAAAAAAAAGATCAGCTGAACAGACATTTCTTTGGGGGACATGGCCCTGACACTGAGCTGGGGCTCCTGGGGTAAAACAAGCCTAGGGAAGTTACTGGTTGTCCTCATGTGATGCATTCTGCCTTGACCAAGGAACATGTCATTTATGTAGGACAGTTATTCCTTGAAATCAGAAAAAAAGTTTGTGTCTCCTGGAGTCTTATTTAGTAATTATTTTCCCATTACAAGTAAAATTAATATGCTCAGACACAAATACGCTGCTCTGTTCAGCTACTAACCTAACCTGATTCTGTCTTCAGCTCTGAGTGTGTCAACTTAAAGTTTGTGACAACCATCTATCTCAACACTAACTGGCCTTGATCACATTTTTACAAAACAGTTAAATTATTTGTTTATTTAACTGACGGCTGCATTGCTCACTGGGAACACATATATAAAAAAGTTAAAAATCAACAGATAACTTCATGAACAAAACAGGAATACAAACACAAATTACCATTTTATTAGGTTTGACATATATAACAGCTCTCAATATTGCCTGGAGCCATTAGCTAAATAAATCAACTCTTGCACACTGACAGGCAAAAAAGAAAGGAAAGTTCTATTTCATTTGGCCTAAAAAGAAAACCAAATTCACAGTTTAGCATGTGAGAAAGGTACAAACTTCAGTGAGGCAAGGCTCCAATAGCTACCCATTCTTTTTCTATGGAATTGGGCATGAGCCAAATCAGCAACTAAACCATAGACAACATTTTAATCATATAAACCTTTATGCAAGTGAAGTTGCTCAGTTATATGCGACTCTTTGTGATCCCATGGACTGTAGCCTACCAGGCTCCTCCGTCCATGGAATTTTCCAGGCAAGAATACTGGAGTGAGTTGCCATTTCCTTCTCGAGGGGATCTTCCCAATCCAGAGATTGAACCCACGTCTCCCGCATTGCAGGCAGAAACTTTACCGCCTGAGCCACCAGGGAAGCCCTCCAAAAACCTTTGCACAACACAATTTCAAAAAAGTAATTTGGAGGAGAAAGATTCAATTCCTTCTTCATTGTTTCAGCATAAAGATGCTAGAGAGTTTTAAACTCTACCCCCTTGGAGCACTATTTTAATAAATGACTGAATTTACCTAAGTACCTAGTTTTAAAAAATGTGGTTACATGTATTTTGAAAACCAAGCCAAGAAATACAAGACCCATAAAATCCTGAAGCACATTAAGTGACGGTTCCTTTTTCCTTAATCCACAACCACAAATATCAATTAAATGTAATTATATTAAATAGGTTCCCCTCCGAGCAAATAAAGATTTGCCAGGACACAAATTGCAACCCAGGTGAACAATAGATAATTTTCTTGACTACACAGACAAATACAGATGGTATATTTCAGAATGTAATGTAACAAATGTGTATTTACCATAACATATATATTTCTTTCTTTCTTAGCTACTAAATGGCAGTAGGCCAAAAAATACAAATTAAAATATATGAGTTTTTCTTTCTCTTTTCTTGGATGAGAGAATAAATATGGCACTTTATATTAATAACAGCTAATTAAAAGGCTATTAATCAGGGGCAATATTAAATAAGTGGAGTCGATGAAGTAAATGCCAGAAATAACCTTGTAGGTTTGAGGGGAGGAGAAAAACTTATTTAAACAACTATTTTTCTTATTAAAAACAAATGTTTTACTGAGCTCACTGTGAGAGGAAGAAATGAATCCATGAATAGGAAAATAAAATAGGTAGGATTAAAAAGTATGTTCCTAACTATTTAGGGAGCTAACTAGTCCCATGGAAGAGAAAGGAGAAGGAGCAAAGGGCAAAGACCAAATACAGCTTTCTCAATTATGAAAAGAGGCTGCTCGTTCAATGTTTTGGAGAAGGAAATGGCAGCCTACTCCAATGTTCTTGCCTGGAGAATCCCAGGGACGGGGGAGCCTGGTGGGCTGCCATCTCTGGGGTCACACAGAGTCGGACACGACTGAAGTGACGCAGCAGCAGCAGCATTCAATGTTTGAATGTAGAGCTCT
Organism: Bison bison bison; assembly: GCF_000754665.1. NCBI lineage: Eukaryota > Metazoa > Chordata > Mammalia > Artiodactyla > Bovidae > Bison > Bison bison. The sequence goes on from NW_011494718.1 coordinate 2,659,851, forward strand.
CAAGGAATATTTTTCAGGAAAGCTTTTTGTTTTCCTACAGGAAAATGAGCAAGCGTCATACTTGTCTTCCTTTTCACTATATGATATGTAACGTATGAATTTCTTCTGTCAGATGTTCTTAGGGCTGGAAATTTAATTCATTTTTGGTGTAGGATGGAAAACCTCAAAAAATAATCAATTTAAGATTGAGCATGCTGATATGTCAAGTATTTTTAGTCTCTGCCCTTGTTTAAAGTAATAAAAATAATTATCTAAAAACAGAATCTTGGAAGCACAGGCATTTTCTTTTTCTTATTGTTCACTCTCTTCAAATAGAAACCCCTTCCCCCCACTATATTGACTTTCATAGCAAAAATATTCCACTTTCCAATCTAGGAAGTGTTATGGGCAGCAGAACCTGGGGCTTTTCAATCTATTTGATCCTCAGCCTTCTCAGCTGAAAAGTTTCAGAAGTGGCCACTAAGAACCTTAATCAATATTAGTGATTCTGTGATTTCCTATAACAACGTCAAATAATATGACCTCGTGTGTGTATGTATGCTCAGTCACTAGGTCATGTCCAACTCTTTGCAATCCTATGGATTGCAGCCCTCCAAGCTCTTCTGTCCACAGAGTTTTTCAGGTAGGAATATTGGAATCGGTTTGTCATTTCCTCCTTCAGAGGATCCTCCCAACCCAAGGATCGAGCATGCATTTCCTGCGTCTCTTGCATTGACAGACAGATTCTTTACCACCTGGAAAGCACCATTATGACCTCAAGGTAGGACTTATCCTGATGAGACAGATACTGCTGTGTAAGAAGCTGTCTGCTCCTTCCCTCCTCAAGGTCCAAGGTCAGTTCTATATGACCCTGGGCTTGAGGGAAACTCCTCCCTCGAGATGCCCCTTGAGATGTCCCTCAAGCTGCCTAGAAAGATTCCTCAGGAGCTGGGGTAGCCTGTCTCTGCTGAGTTAATGCTCAAGGAGTGCGAGGACCAGGAGAGATGTACTTGGTCCTGGTCCCTCCAACTGATGGTCAGGGACCACCCTTCTCACCCAGAGAGTTCCCATCGAGCCAGGCTCTCCTCCAGGGAGGTGAGGCAGGTCAGCTCCTCCAGATCCCTTTTCCCTTCCTCATGCTATTGCCCGCACCACATTCCTCCTTGCTCCCATCATCAATACCCCTAACTTCTCATTTTCCCTAGAGTTTCTTCTTTCCTTTGTTAGGTGTTACTTTAGGTGTTACTGAACCCAAAGCTTCATGTTCTGCCTTGTGAACCTCAAGAGCCTCTTCAGCCGTGGTTGGTGAGCTTTTCCTGTCTCCTGCACTCTCTGAAGCCCAGGTGGGAATGGGGCAGGGAGCTTCCCTCCTCAGATGGGAAAGAGGGAAGGTTATAGAATGGTTCTGCATCCCTTCCTTGTTTGCCACCCTTCCTACCACATCCTACCTCTTCTTCCTTCCCTTCCTTCCTTCCTTCTTTCTTTCATTCATTCTTTTTCTCCCTCTCCCTCTATCCCTTTCTTCTTCCTTCTTTTCTTCTTTCCTTTCTTAGAGGAACTCAGAAATATTAATCACACTTTCTAGTTCATGTCACACTATCCACAACTTGTGGAAGGCTGGTCTCTAGTGTTTAATTAGTTATCCCTTTCCCCTGTTCTCTTCTGCTGTTTCCCTACTCAAACCATGAAACCATTCTGATGTTTTATATGGATCCTCCTGTTTGTATGTGCACTTGTAAAATGCATGTCATACATGTCTTTTAAATGATCTAAGTGGTACTATATTGTAGATCTCATAGTAGAAGCTACTACTCAGCCTCTCATGTCACCTGTTGTTACTACCAGCTGCACAGCAACTCATGACATAATCCACATGTATACCTCCACCTGGCTTTGACCACAATAATCACCTCAATGAGCATCTCTTTGTGGACACCTGTGAGGAAATATCTGGGTCGCATGCAGGAGTGGAATGTCTTAATCTGACTGGGCATGCCAGATTGCTCTTCAGAAGGGCTATCCTGAGCTTCACTCCCATCTGTGGTGCAGAGTTTCCTCTATCTCCCCTGCAGCATGTGGTCCTCAGATGTTATTTAATGAAGGATAATTATCATAAGTTATAAAGTGAAAGGAAACTTCTCTGTGTTCACTGGTTCATTGCTCCCCAAATTCTTCCCAAATTTCAAAAATAAATACACTTGGACTTTTATTAGACGTTTTCTTTTTAGAAAGAATGTGACAGGTTTCTGGTTCAAAATGTGGGGTAGAAAGATGTGTGCTCATCTCCTCCTTCGAGAACACCAAAACTGCAACTAGCTGTTGAACAACCATCACCAGGAGGATGCCGGACCTCAACAAAAGAAGATACCCTATGTCCAAAGACAAAGAAGCTACAGCAAGATGGTAGGAAGGACACAGTTATGATAAAATCAAATCCCATACCCACCAGGTGAGTGACCCACAGACTTGAGAACATAATACCAAAGAAGTTCTCCCACCTTTGTGAAGGTTCTGAACACCATATCAGGCTTCCCAGCCTGGGGATCCAACAAAGGGACTGGGGATCCCCAGGGAATCTGGCCTTGAAGACCAGCAGGATTTGATTATAGGACTTCCATAGGACCAGGGAAAACAGAGACTCCAGTCTTGGAGGGTAGAAACAAAATCTTGCTTGCACCAAGACCCAGAAGAAAGGAGCAGTGACCCCACAGGAGACCAAACCGAAACAACCTGCTATTGTTAAAGGGCCTGCTGTGGAGGCGTGGGTCAGCAGGGGCTCACCACAGGGGTTCAGGTGCTCACCACTGGTAGCAGCAGTCCTGGAAGGCCCCCCTTGGCATAAAACCCTCTTGGAGGTCACCATTAACCCTACCATAGAACTCATAGACCCCAGGACTGGGTCACCTCAGGTCCAACAACTACCAAGGAGGGAGCACAACCCAACAACAGAGAAATGGATTAAAGTTTTACTGAGGATTGGGGAGGAGTTAAGATGGTGGAGGAGTAGGATGGAGAGAACACTTTCTCCCCCACGAATTCATCAAAAGAACATTTAAACGCTGAGTAAATTCCACAAAACAACTTCTGAATGCCAGCAGAGGACATCAGGCACCCAGAAAAGCAACCCAAGTCTTTGAAAGGAGGTAGGAAAAAATATAAAAGACAAAAAAAGAGACAAAAGAGGGAGGGACGGAGTTCCGACCTGGGAAGGGAGTCTTAAAAAGAGATAAGTTTCCAAACACCAGGAAACCTTCTCACTGCCGAATCTGTGTCGAGTCTTGGAAGCACAGAGGGCAACATAACAGGGATGAAAAATAAATAAACAATTAAAACCCGCAGATTGCAAGTCCTATGATAACTCCCCCAGCGGAGAAGCAGCGCAGATGCCTGCACACACCACTAGCAAGTGGGGGCTGGGCAGGGAGGCGCGGCGCCGGCTGCAGCGCTTAGAGTAAGGATCTGGCCTGAATACCCGGAGCACTATCTGAGAGAAATAATTTGGGCTAGCAAACCAGACTGTGGGATATCTACCATGCGAAAAGCCAGCCCTAACCTAAGACACTGCCAGGCCCGCGCATGGAACAAAGGACTGAACAGAGATAGCCGGCTGCAGACCATCCCCCTCCGGTGACAGGCAGCCAGAGCCGGAAGGGGGAAATCGCAGCCCCAGAGACACATTATCTGTAAAACTGTAGGCAGGCTTCTTTGCTAACTAAAACTTCTTGGGAGTCTGGACGGTCAACATCTGCCTGAGAAGGTGCACCGGTTGTACACCTAGATAACCGAGCGGCAGGGAGGCGATAAGTCGCAGCAATCGCGCTCGCCAAACACCTCATCACCTGAGCTGCTCGGACCTGAGAAAGGCACAAAACGCAGGCCCAACTGAGTCTGGGCCTCTGAGGACTACCCGAGTGGCTGAATCTGAGTGGCTTGGACCTGGGAGGTGCAGGCAGCCCAGGGCGGGCCACGGACGGTTCCCGTCAAAGCAACCTAGAGCCTGAGCAGTGTGGGCAGGGAGGCTACACGCGCAGTGAGCGGGGGCAGACCCAGTGTGGCTGAGGCACTGCGAGCACACGCCAGTGTTATTTGTTTGTAGTGTCCCTCCCTCCCCACAGCGCGACTGAACAAGTGAGCCTAAAAAAAAAAAAAAAAGTGTCCTCCACCGTCCCCTTTGTGTTAGGGTGGAAACCAGACACTGAAGAGACCAGCAAACAGAAGAAGCTATAACAGAGGGAACCGCCTTGGAAGCTACAGGCAATAAGACTAAAACCCTGTGGTTAGTACTGACTACATAGGAAGGGGCCTATAGATCTAGAGAAATATAAGTCAGACCAAGGAACTAGCCAAAAATGAACTGAACCCACAATACTCACAACAAAACCAGAGAAAGTCCTAGATATATTTTTACTATGTTTACGATCATTCTTTCTTTCTTTTTTTTTTTTAATTTTTTAAAAAAATTTTAAGTACTCTATTATTCCTTTAATTTTCACTTTTATAACTTATTACTTTGCAAAAAAAGACCCTATTTTTTAAAGTAAACTTCATATATATATTTTTTTATATAATTTTTTTGACCTTGTTTTTTTTCTTCTTCTTCTTTTCTTTAACATTGTATGTTTGAAATTCCAAACTCTACTCTAGATTTTTAATTTTATGCTTTTTGGTATTTGTTATCAATTTGGTACCTGTATTTTCTTTATAATTTTTGCAACTTCGTTTGTTTTTGTTTGTTCATTTTTTCTCTCTTTCTTTTTCTTCTTCCTTTTTGTAGTATTGTATTTTTGAAATTCCAAACTCTACTCTAGATTTTTAATTTTTGCTTTTAAGTATTTGTTACCAATTTTGTACCTTTAAGAACCCAATCTTCAGTACCCATTTTTCACTAGGGAGCGAGATTACTGGCTTGACTGTTCTCTTTTCCTTTGGACTCTCCTTTTTCTCCACCAGGTCGCCTGTGTCTCCTCCCTAACCCCTCTCTACTCTTCTCAAGTGCACATGGAACCTTCTCCAGGATAGATCACAGCCTGGGCCATAAATCAGGCCTTGGTAAATTCAAAAAAATTGAAATCATTCCAAGCATCTTTTCTGACCACAATGCAGTAAGATTAGATCTCAATTACAGGAGAAAAACTATTAAAAATTCCAACATATGGAGGCTGAACAACACGCTGCTGAATAACCAACAAATCACAGAAGAAATAAAAAAAGAAATCAAAAATTTGACAATAAGAAAA
>NW_011494718.1:2665294-2675848 GCF_000754665.1 Bison bison bison
CACAGAAATTGAAACTGTAATCAGAAATCTTCCAGCAAACAAAAGCCCAGGTCCAGACAGCTTCACAGCTGAATTCTACCAAAAATTTAGAGAAGAGCTAACACCTATCCTGCTCAAACTCTTCCAGAAAATTGCAGAGGAAGGTAAACTTCCAAACTCATTCTATGAGGCCACCATCACCCTAATACCAAAACCTGACAAAGATCCCACAAAAAAATAAAACTACAGGCCAATATCACTGATGAACATAGATGCAAAAATCCTTAACAAAATTCTAGCAATCAGAATCCAACAACACATTAAAAAGATCATACACCATGACCAAGTGGGCTTTATCCCAGGGATGCAAGGATTCTTCAATATCTGCAAATCAATCAATGTAATACACCACATTAACAAATTGAAAAATAAAAACCATATGATTATCTCAATAGATGCAGAGAAAGCCTTTGACAAAACTCAATATCCATTTATGATAAAAACTCTCCAGAGAACAGGAATAGAAGGAACATACCTCAACATAATAAAAGCTACGTATGACAAACCCACAGCAAACATCATCCTCAATGGTAAAAAATTGAAAGCATTTCCTCTAAAGTCAGGAACAAGACAAGGGTGCCCACTTTCACCATTACTATTCAACATAGTTTTGGAAGTGTTGGCCACAGCAATCAGAGCAGAAAAAGAAATAAAAGGAATCCAAATTGGAAAAGAAGAAGTAAAACTCTCACTATTTGCAGATGACATGATCCTCTACATAGAAAACCCTAAAGACTCCACCAGAAAATTACTAGAACTAATCAATGATTATAGTAAAGTTGCAGGATATAAAATCAACACACAGAAATCCCTTGCATTCCTATACACTAATAATGAGAAAACAGAAAGAGAAATTAAGGAAACAATTCCATTCACCATTGCAATGGAAAGAATAAAATACTTAGGAATATATCTACCTAAAGAAACTAAAGAACTATATACAGAAAACTATAAAACACTGGTGAGAGAAATCAAAGAGGACACTAATAGATGGAGAAATATACCATGTTCATGGATTGGAAGAATCAATATAGTGGAAATGAGTATACTACCCAAAGCAATTTATAGATTCAATGCAATCCCTATCAAGCTACCAACAGTATTCTTCACAGAGCTAGAATAAATAATTTCACAATTTGTATGGAAATACAAAAAACCTTGAATAGCCAAAGCGATCTTGAGAAAGAAGAATGGAACTGGAGGAATCAACCTACCTGACTTCAGGCTCTACTACAAAGCCACAGTTATCAAGACAGTATGGTACTGGCACAAAGACAGAAATATAGATCAATGGAACAAAATAGAAAGCCCAGAGATAAATCCACGCACATATGGACACCTTATCTTTGACAAAGGAGGCAAGAATATACAATGGATTAAAGACAATCTCTTTAACAAGTGGTGCTGGGAAATCTGGTCAACCACTTGTAAAAGAATGAAACTAGACCACTTTCTAACACCATACACAAAAATAAACTCAAAATGGATTAATGATATAAAAGTAAGACCAGAAACTATAAAACTCCTAGAGGAGAACATAGGCAAAACACTCTCTGACATACATCACAGCAGGATCCTCTATGACCCACCTCCCAGAATATTGGAAATAAAAGCAAAAATAAACAAATGGGACCTAATTAAACTTAAAACCTTCTGCACAACAAAGGAAACTATTAGCAAGGTGAAAATACAGCCTTCAGAATGGGAGAAAATAATAGCAAATGAAGCAACTGACAAACAACTAATCTCAAAAATATACAAGCAACTCCTACAGCTCAACTCCAGAAAAATAAATGACCAAATCAAAAAATGGGCCGAAGAACTAAACAGACATTTCTCCAAAGAAGACATACAGATGGCTAACAAACACATGAAAAGATGCTCAACATCACTCATTATCAGAGAAATGCAAATCAAAACCACTATGAGGTACCATTTCACACCAGTCAGAATGGCTGCGATCCAAATGTCTACAAATAATAAATGCTGGAGAGGGTATGGAGAAAAGGGAACCCTCTTACACTGTTGGTGGGAATGCAAACTAGTACAGCCACTATGGAGAACAGTGTGGAGATTCCTTAAAAAACTGGAAATAGAACTGCCTTATGATCCAGCAACCCCACTGCTGGGCATACACACTGAGGAAACCAGAAGGGAAAGAGACACGTGTACCCCAATGTTCATTGCATCACTGTTTATAATAGCCAGGACATGGAAGCAACCTAGATGTCCATCAGCAGATGAATGGATAAGAAAGCTATGGTACATATACACAATAGAATATTAGTCAGCCATTAAAAAGAATACATTTGAATCAGTTCTAATGAGGTGGACGAAACTGGAGCCTATTATACAGAGTGAAGTAAGCCAGAAAGAAAAACACCAATACAGTATACTAACGCATATATATGGAATTTAGAAAGATGGTAATAATAACCCTGTGTACGAGACAGCAAAAGAGACACTGATGTATAGATCAGTCTTATGGACTCTGTGGGAGAGGGAGAGGGTGGGGAGATTTGGGAGAATGGCATTGAAACATGTACAATATCATACATGAAACCAGTCGCCAGTCCAGGTTCAATGCACGATACTGGATGCTTGGGGCTGGTGCACTGGGACGACCCAGAGGGATGGTATGGGGAGGGAGGAGGGAGGAGGGTTCAGGATGGGGAACACATGTATACCTGTGGCGGATTCACTTCGACATTTGGCAAAACTAATACAATATTGTAAAGTTTGAAAATAAAATAAAATTTAAAAAAAAAAAAAAAAAGTTTTACTGAGCAAGGCCCCAGTAAAAGAATAAGACTCAGTTTTTCCCACTGCAAGTCCTTCCCATCAGGAAGCTTACACAAGCTTCTCTATCTCTCTCTTTATTTATTTTTTTTTTTTTGGATGTTCTTTCTCAAGCCTTTTTCAAGTATACCAGAAAAGCTTTTTTACACACACACATATATATAGCATGTATAACATATGTATATATCTTAGAAAACTTATGAATTTTTGCTTAACTAAAAAATTTATGACATTTTGACTCCACTTATTTGTCTTAGTATGAATAGAATGCTATATCCTAATTTAAAAAATAGACATGCAATAAGCAACAAGGATTTACTGTATAGCACAAGGAACTGTAGTCAATATCTTATATTAACCTATAATAGGAAAGAATCTGAAAAATAATATATATGTATATGGGTAACTAAGTCACCTTGGTGTGCATCTGGAACACTGTCAGTAAACTGTACTTCAGTAAAGTGCATATGTTATGAAAAAAGAATGTGACAATATTATTATAGATGAAAAAGGAACAGAAAAAAAATGAATTACGCTGGTGTGAATAGTCCCCAAATGTTATACACTAGGAAAAAAGGTGTAATGTGTAAGGCTCCACAAGAAATACATTAGGATTTACTGATTGAAGATCTAGCTGGAAGATGAACTTACCTGGTAAATCTTTCATCCATGAGATTTATTTTACTAAAGTATAATTGCTTTACAATGTTGTGCTAGTTAACGTAGTCTCGCCCTGAAAGCGTTCACTAACACTCGAGCTGGTTGGGTGCACTCCCTGTGTGTTAGAATTGCCTGTTTACTTGTCTGTCTCCCTCCAGGCTTTGTCAGAGTGCAGGGCCTCCTGCCTTGTTCATTGTTGAACCTTACTGCTTAATCCACACTGTGTCTAATTCATTCTGAGTGTCTGATCCATACTGATTATTGAATAAATAAGTGTTCTAATTAGGATGTTTTTGCTCACAACAGCAAGAAATTCTTGTACTCCAGCTGGGTGTCCCACAATTCAACTCCAAGGTTATCTACCTGAGCGCGTAAGATCTCACATCCTCCCGGTCTTCCCTCCAGCACACACATCAGATGCCGAGCGTAAGTCCAGGTTGCCCCTGTCCTTCTGACCATCCATCTGCAGATCTGAGGTTCCAGATGATCTCAGGGATAGAGAAATGAGCAGTGGCTTGAAGCTGAATCTAGTTCCTTGCCCAGGAATTGAACTTGGGTAGCCTGGATGAAAACCAGGAATCCTAGCGAGTCGTCCACTAGGGGCCAGAGGCAAAGTTGCCCTGGTTCTTGCCCCATCTGAAAAATGAATTTCTCAAAGAGGCAAAAGCTTATTTTGTACAAAGTTTATTATTAAAGGCACAGCATTATATGTGGGAGAGCACACAGAGAAATAATTTATTTAAGACAGAATCAAAGCAGAAATACACACCGGGAGAAATAAGGTGTGAGAGTACCCCTCTAATGAGGAGACACACACCAGAGAATTGTTTCAGGTAACCTGTATAGGTCCATTCTTCCAGGTCTTTGCTTACCTTTGGCCAATTATCTAATTTCTTTTCCACACCTGACCTGCCCCATGTCCCCCCTGGACATGCATGCACATCTTTCTGCCAAGATACAGATTTCAGCACAGAGAACTGAAGGGAGGGGGATGCCATCCATTATGGGATGGTGCCCTCTCCATTTTTGACCCACAAGGACCCATTCTGTGCATGTGTAGTTGGGGAGGTCTCCTTGACCTCAAGAGTGAGAATATGTGGTTTATCTTTTACCCAAGCAGGATGCAGCTCCTCTGGGCTCCTGCCTTTAGCTTTATCTTGGAGTATCTGTCCACAGGAAACAGATTCCAGCTGCTCAGCCTGAGGCCCATCTATTACCTGCCTCATAAGGACCTCTTCCTTGGGTTTGATTAGAGTTCCAAAAGCACTCACATAATCCAGAGACATATCTTATCTACCATATCACCAGTTTATTATGAAAGGATATAACTCAGGAACAGCCTATGGAGAGGTGCACAGCACAACATGTGGGGGAAGGGCGTGGAGCGTCCCTGCCATCTGAGTGCACCACCCTCCCCACACCGCCCGTGGTCATGAATCAGAAAGCTCGCAGAACCCACGTTTAGGGGTTCTTATGGAGGCAACATTCTATAACCATGATCGATTAAATTATTGGCCATTGGCAATTGATTCAACTCCAGTCCTCTCCCCCCGCCACCAGAGGTCAGAGTGAGATTGAAAGTTCTGACCATCTAGTTACCCTGTTGGGTGCCCTGGCACCCAGCCTCCATCGTTAGGTTACCAGAGCACTTTGGAAAAGCTGCTTCATTACCTGACAAAACACATCTTAACACATTACGTAACATAACAAAAGACATCTTAACTGTTCTTAACACTTAGGAAATGGTTTTAGGAACTCTTTCAGAAATTGGAACAAAGACCAAATTTTATACTTATTTTTATATATATATATATATTCTTTTTTATAAATTATAATATCACAGCAAATATTTCTTCAATAAATGAATGCATAAATAAGTGCACTGATTTGGGATTGTCAAAACCTAACATAGGCTTCCCTGGTGGTTTGGGGTAAAGAATATGCCTGCAAGGCAGGAGACAAAAATTTGATCTCTGGGTCAGGAAGGTCCCCTGGAGAAAGAAATGGCAATCCACTCCCGTATTCTTGTCTAGGAAATCCCATGAACACAGATCGTTTGTTGTTGGGGAAACTAGAAAGGCCCATGCTCCTGGAAAAGTTGTGGGCCCCTGGACAGGAGTGAGAAAGAACAGCCAAGAGGTAGTATTCCTTGAGGCACAACTTCTCTCCCACCTCCCCTACCCTACAGGCTTTCTCCTTCTTGACAGTGTAATGAAGGGCTGGTTTGGGGCAGGGGTCCCCTGATGACACACAGATCTATACATGCACATACCAAAGAGAAAACGCATAGAATCATAGTAAGACTATTTGTTTTCACATCCTTGCAGTATAAAAAGTAATCTAAAGTTGACAGTTTCTAGGCATAGTTTTCCCTCAATAAGCCTTCCATATTTTTCCTGGATGTGAAAGACTGTTTTCACAGCCAGAAAAGAGCACTTGAGAAATTCTTCAGGACTGGGTGACACTACAGGCCATCTTCCTTGATTCACAAGGAGTGAAAAAGTCATACTGTGTTTCTACCTAATTAAAATCAGCAAGAGAGCCTTCCAAATCAAAGCCATCCTATGCCAACTATTTGGCCAGAGAACTCAGACATTTGATAGCTCCAGTCTCAGCTGTTTACATTCCAAATATGATAACACTTCTGCTTGTGCTGTAGAGTCTGCTCAGGACTCTAGACTGAACGCCTCTCACCTCTCTGCGCCAACCTTGGTGTTCGTGCTGAGATCTGCAGTGGAACACTGATAGCACAAATTACAGGGCTCTGACTCACTGTTCACTTGGAGATTACTATAAAAAGAGAGCATTTATGCTAAATTTATGTTCCCCGAGAACCTGGTCTATCACTAAGAGCTTTAGGGTCTTACCCTTATAGTAACATATCGAGATTGGTTGACTTACTGATATAAATTTGAAAATCAAACTAGTCCTACCGTTACTTCTGGCTCTCCCTTCTAAGGTTGCTGTACAGATGTCCTGTCCCACCTCTAAGACAACTGAGGTAAAAGCCCCACTTCCCTGGCATGGTCACCGGCAGGATGGTGATTTCTTCGGTTCTTGTCCTCCAGAAGGAAAGAATTCAGTCAAGAAGCATAGAGAAGTTTCAGGCAGCAAGATTTTTATTAAGCAGAGTGAAAGTACACTCCTGGAAAAAGATGAGAGTAAGCTTCCTGGAAACCAGAAGCAGCCCTGCAATGTGGTAGGGTTGGGTTTTTTAGAATGGTTGTCCCTCCCTGTGTCCTGTGTCATCTGAATGACAAGTTGATTGACTGCTTTATAACTTCTTTCCTAGAATTCAGGTGCTTCTCAAGGCCCCAGCAGAGCCCAGCAAAGAGAAAGCCCAGGCCGCATCCCACTGCCACCTCCAGCCCTCCCAGCACTCCACTTAAAAGCAAATCTGAGTCTGTTTCAAGAATCTCAAAATAAATGTTTTCAATCCACCAGAGCCTGTTAACAAATATGAAATTGTTATATATTTTGCCTCACTTAAAGTGTACCTGATACAACCTGTGATGATCAGGATTTATACAAAAGATACATTAAAAGATGAGTATTAATTTATGAATATTAATGTATCTACTCTAAAAGATTCAAGCAATTCCCCTGCAGAGCAAGTTTCCTTAGTGGCCTTAAACATACAATTCAAACTCCAAACCCACCCCTGACCTCCACCATACACACTTCATCTTGTTTCATTTTAAGTGAAGGTTTTTATTTTTCCAGGAACCCATTTATTGTGTGTTTACAACATATGCTTATCTGGGAGCTTATCAGCAGAGCTCTCCCCAACAACTAAAAATATGTAGGACTAATCTGAAGTTGAGTACAAGTGGTTCTATAAACACTGGGGTCCCCCTTACCCCTCCTTCTTGGCTCTCTGTGAGTAACTGAGTTCTCGTCTCCCTCGGGCTCCCAGCGAGAACACAAGCCTGCTGCTGACAAGAAGAAATGCTGCTCATTGACAGACTGGGGCTGGAAGGCGGGACCCGAGTCACAGCTTCAGCCCGCGGAGGAGGATCGGCTCCGGAGGCGCATCAGCAGACAGTCACCTGATGGTAAACAGTTTGACTTTAAAGTAGTTTTATGGCCGCAGTAAGTGATTTCCACTCTGTCTCACAGGTGTATGTGCACATTTTTTTCTTTTTTGTGGAGGAAACTATAATATCCTACTCTTAGCACCACAGAATCCCTCTCCCAGAGAGCATATTAAATGACTTTTCAGTTTCCAAGGCTTCATTAAGAGCTATGTAAAAACAGTTACATATTTTACACAGGCTGTCGCTAAGCATGTGGACTCCCCTAAAGACACTTCCAGCCAAAAACCCATTCAATTTTTATGAAAGGAGTTAAAAAGAACTTCCTTTTCCCTCTTCCTCCCCACCCTACACCTCATCTGTGCATGCATGGGTGCGTGCTAAGTTGCTTCAGTCTTGTCTGACTCTTTGCTACCCATGGACTATAGCCCACCAGGTTCCTCTGTCCAAATTCTTCAGGTGAGAATACTGGAGTGGGTTGCCATGCCTTCATCCAGGTGATCTTCCCAACCCAGGGAGGGAACCCGTGTCTCTAATGTCTCCTACACTGGCAGGTGAATTCTTTACCACTAGTACCATCTGGGAAAACCCACATCTGATCTAAGGCCATCAAATCATAGCCAGCATGCTGGGAGTATGATCATCAGTGTTGGTCACTTAGTCATTTCTGAGTCTTTGTGACTCCACGGACTGTAGCCCACCAGGCTCCTCTGTCCATGGAATTTCCCAGGCAAAAATGCTGGAGTGGGTTGCCATTTCCTTCTCCAGAGGATCTTCCTGACCCAGGGATCGAACCTGGGTGGCCTACATTGTAGGCAGATTATTTATTGTCTGAGCAACCAGGGAAGCCCTGTTAGGAGTATAGTGACCCCTAAAATAACATTGTGTCATCCCTACCAAATTCCCAGATCAGTAGTCCAGGATCTGGTTCATTTGGAAGTTTCAAAACCTGCATGAGAAGCTACACTTCTACCTCTGAGGACCATCTGTTGCCTTGGCCAGATGAATCCTGTGAAAAGAGAGTTTCCTTTGCTTCTTGACAAAGTAACAGAGAGTCCAGCACAGTTCCACGGGCCCAGGATCCGGCACTCTGTGTGTCTCAGTCAGCTCAGTCTGCTGTCACAGAATACCACAAACAACCAAATATTTATTTCTCACAGTCCTGGAGGGTGAGATGTCTGAGGTCAGGGCACCAGCAGATCTCGTGGATGGGGAGGGCCTGTTTCCTAGCTTGTAGATGGCACCTTCTCACTGTGTCTTCATTTAGTGAGAGCTCTGGTCCCCTCATTCTCTTATAAACACACCAATCCTTATCAGGGCTCCACCTCCAAGATGTAATTATATCACAAAGGCCTCGCTCCCTAATGCATCATCCCAGTGGGGGTTAGGGTTTCCACATATGAATTTGCGGGGGCACACAAATGTGCAGTCCAGAACAGTGTATTACTCCCACTAACTATCTTTAATGAACTGTGTTACTTCCCAGAAAATTTACCTCTTCACTCTCACAGGGCAGGATGCAAATCAAGCCTTGTTGTAGTATTTTATTTCTAGCTTTGCACAATGCTTGTACAACAGGTATTCAATAAATACTTCTTGAATGAATGAATGAATCTTAAACAATGCAGGCATGGTGACAGAGACTTTCTCAGCTGATGGCTCTTAAAGCACTCGGCCCCTAGCGAGGCTCCATCCACCCTGTCATCAGGCAGATGCTGTGGCCCTGCCCTTCTCCTCCCTTCCCCAGATACTAATTTCTCTACACAGCTGCTCTCACTCTTGGGAGGAAGAAAAGCAGAAGGAGAGAAGGGCAGATTCAAGAGGTTTCTCTTCTCCAAACACCCACAACAATTTTTCTTAATGACAGCTTTAAATATGTAGATGCTATCATTGCTTCCTTAAAAGATGGTGGACTGAATTGCTTTGCAGCCTGTGCTTGTTAGGGAGAATTTATTGAAAAGGAAAAGAACCATCTGTCCAAATTTCTCTGAATGTTTTTCAAATACACATGAATCTAAAAAGTTAGATTAACTTTTAGATTAACCCTAGATTCTTCCCAAATACTAAGAAAGCAAATACATTTTTATTAATTGAATGCTTCATGTTGCTAGCATATTCCTTTTAAAATAGGTTACATTTTAGATATACTGAACGTTAGTTCACTGACTTTCCATGTTGCTAAGCAAACTTTGCAAACTTCTGGCCAAAATTAGGGTGGGTCTACCCTTTTGCTCGTTCAGAAATGAAGACCATGGAGCCCCCAGGCTTTCTCAGCTAACCTTGCCTTTGAGACTCGCTTCTCTCACCTGTAAATTGCCAGGTTGGGCTAAATTCCCATCAGGAAATGGGGGTAGAGGTGTGGGAGAGGCATGGAAGAGCTAACAACAGCAGTTCCAGTTTCATCTGCGTTCATACTGGTTCAGTCTAAAATTTTCTTTGATCAAAACAGAGTTCTGATATAAAAAAAAGTAAAAATGTCTGAAAACTCTTGGACTAAATGAATGATGGCTGAGGTCCTTTGGGGTTCCAAATTCCCATGGTAGAGTTTAGTCTTATAATTTTACCACTTGGGGGCTTCTCTGCTGGCTCAAATGGTAAAGAATCTGCCTGCAATGCAGGAGACACAGGTTTAATCCCTGGGTTGGAAAGATCCCCTGGAGAAGGGAATGGCTACCCACTCCCATATTTTTGCCTGGAGAATTCCATGGACAGAGGAGCCTGGTGGGCTACAGTCCATAGGACTGACAAACAGTCAGACATGACTGAGCAACTAACACTTTGCCACATAAGTAAAACTCACAGCTTTGTAGTCGTTGATCACTGGTTTGGTTTTAAAAGCAAAGAGTAGCTCTGTTTGGTAAGAAATGTGATACCCTCATTTATAGCAGGTCCTCTGGAAAGATAGGAATCCCCATCAAGAAGGCCTGCTTGGCATAAGGAGGGCACAGGAGAGGCAAACAGCAAGGGACTGCCCTTCTGCTACTGAAAGAGGAGGAAGAGAAGAAGGATAAGAAGACATGGG
>NW_011494718.1:2675948-2692782 GCF_000754665.1 Bison bison bison
ATGGGAAGAGCATCTCAATAGTAGAAGTTGTGGAGAAAGAAGGGCTCCAGAGAAGGGAATCGCATATGGAAGGAAAAGATGGTTCTCGGCTGATTCCCTGCCTTGAACAGAAGGGAGGGGTGTACAGAGCCCCTCACTGGTAGGATCCTGCAAAGACAAACAGGGCCAAGGAGGAGGAAAGAATACAGTGAGCGGAAAGTGATAGAAGAATAAATAAGTCATCTACATACAAACTTTCAGGTTGCCGTCCTTCAAAGATACGAATGTGGGTTCCATCAGTGTCAGGTGTGAGTGAAGTTGCAGCCTGCCATCTATCACCTACTGCTGACAACTTTTCAGCTGTGCCATCTCTCACCTCCCTGCCCTCCTCCAGTCAGTAACTCTTCTTGTCTGTTCACTCAGTGCCAATCCCTGCTTGCCAGCTGTTGTATTGCGCTACTGTACTTTTCAAGGTGAAAAGTTAAAGTGTTACTCACTCAGTCATGTCTGACTCTTTCCAGCCCCATGGACTGCATCCCACCAGCTCCTCTGTCCATGGGATTCTCCAGGCAAGAATGCTAGAATGTGTTGCCATTCCCTTCTCCAGGGGATCTTCCTGACTCAGAGATCAAACCCAGGTCTCCCACAATGCAGGCAGATTCTTTACTCTCTGAGCCACCGAGAAGCCCTTTTCAAGGTATTAGATTGTAAGATTACACATGTTTATTTTCTGTTTGTTTTTATGTGATATTTGTGTGAAAAGTACCATAAACTTATTACAATAAAATACTATACAGCTGATTGTGTTAGTTGGGTACTTTGGCTAACTTTGTTGGACTTATGAAACAAATTGGATTTATGAACACATTCTTGGAATAGAACTGGTTCATATGTAGGGGGCTTACTGTAGAGGATGTGTTGATAGTTTAGCATGCTTTGAGAAGGCTTTCAAGGTATGACTGATGGCTGAAGTGAAATAAAAGGTTAAAATCAGAAGATACAGATGAACCAAATAAGAATTTCACAATAAGTGGGGGGAACAAACAGCAGAAAGAAAAAGAAAGAGATTTGGCCAAGAAAGAGCTTGTTTCAAACTGCATAGGAAAAAAGATGACTCTTTGGTCAAAGTTAACAGCCCTAAAGATTAGCTTCTGAGTCAAACTATCAATGAAAGTTCTTATAACTGCCTCATAAATGGCCTTATTAATTTCATGACACTGTAAGGGCTCAGAACAGATTCTTAAAACATCTTAGAAATAAAATCTGATGCTAACTATGTCCAGCTTTTATTCAGGAAGCTTCTATACTTACCATTTGCAAGATTTTTACTTCTCTTAACTTATTCTCCCTGTTGGATTTTTATCCACACTTTTAAAAGTCTGGGCGGAAATCGAGAAATATAAGATTTCTATAGAGAAGAGGGAGAAAAAGTGACTAGAAGGAGGTAACATGTATTACAGTCTAGAGAGCCTCATTTTCCAAATCTAAAATGTTAAGTGATTGAAATATTGTGACAACTTGCTTCTGCGCAAAGAAAAACTGACTCTATTTTTAATACGTTGTCCCTAAGAAGAGTTGACTCATTGGAAAAGACTCTGATGCTGGGAGAGGTTGGGGGCAGGAGGAAAAGGGGATGACAGAGGATGAGATGGCTAGATGGCATCACCGACTCGATGGATATGAGTTTGAGTGAACTCTGGGAGATGGTGATGGACAGGGAGGCCTGGCATGCTGCAATTCATGCGGTCGCAAAGAGTCAGACACGACTGAGTGACTGAAATGAACTGAACTGAACTAAAGAATACCTCTGCCCACCAAAACAGGCAAGATGAGATTGTGCGAAATTAACAAGCTGAGAGTCCATCCTTCCTCGAGGTTTGAATCCTTCCACAGACTGTCTGCTCTCTGTCATAAAATGTACCACAGTCTCTTTAAAATAGTGACAACTAATACCCTTTATTAATGATCGTGATAATTCTTTTCAGTTCAGTTGCTCAGTCGTGTCCGACTCTTTTGCGACCCCATGAACCGCAGCACACCAGGCCTCCCTGTCCATCACCAACTCCCGAAGTCCACCCAAACCTACGTCCATTGAGTCGGTGATGCTATCCAACCATCTCATCCTCTGTCGTCCCCTTCTCCTCCTGCCCCCAATCCCTCCCAGCATCAAGGTCTTTTCCAATGAGTCATCTCTTCACATGAGATGGACAAAGTATTGGAGTTTCAGCTTTAGCATCATTCCTTCCAATGAACACTCAGGACTGGTCTCCTTTACGATGGACTGGTTGGATCTCCTTGCAGTCCAAGGGACTCTCAAGAGTCTTCTCCAACACCACAGTTCTAAAGCATCAATTCTTTGTCACTCAGCTTTCTTTATAGTCCAACTTTCACATGCATACATGACTACTGGAAAAACCATAGCCTTGACTAGAAGGACCTTTGTTGACAAAGTAATGTCTCTGCTTTTTAATATGCTGTCTAGGTTGGTCATAACTTTCCTTCCAAGGAGTAAGCGTCTTTTAATTTCCTGGCTGCAATCACCATCAGCAGTGATTTTGGAGCCCAGAAAAATAAAGTCTGACACTATTTCCACTGTTTCCCCATCTATTTGCCATGAAGTGATGGGACTGGATACCATGATCTTAGTTTTCTGAATGTTGAGCTTTAAGCCAATTTTTTCACTCTCCTCTTTCACTTTCACCAAGAGGCTCTTCAGTGCTTCTTCACTTTCTGCCATAAGGGTGGTGTCATCTGCATATCTGAGGTTATTGATATTTCTCCTGGAAATCTTGATTCCAGATTCTGCTTCCTCCAGCCCAGCGTTTCTCATGATTCATATAAGTTAAATAAACAGGGTAACAATATACAGCCTTGATGTACTCCTTTTCCTATTTGGAACCAGTGTGTTGTTCCATGTCCAGTTCTAACTATTGCTTCCTGACCTGCATACAGGTTTCTCAAGAGGCAGGTCAGGTGGTATGGTATTCTCATCTCTTGAAGAATTTTCCACAGTTGATTGTGATCCACACAGTCAAAGGCTTTGGCATAGTCAATAAAGCAGAAATAGATGTTTTTCTGGAACGCTCTTGCTTTTTTGATGATCTAGCAGATGTTGGCAATTTGATCTCTGGTTCCTCTGTCTTTTCTAAAACCAGCTTGAACATCAGGAAGTTCAAGGTTCACGTATTGCTGAAGCCTGGCTTGGAGAATTTTGAGCATTACTTTACTAGCATGTGAGATGAGTGCAATTGTGAGGTAGTTTGAGCATTCTTTGGCATTGTCTTTCTTTGGATGGGATTGGAATGAAAACTGACCTTTTCCAGTCCTGTGGCCACTGCTGAGTTTTCCAAATTTGCTGGCATATTGAGTGCAGCACTTTCACAGCATCACCTTTCAGGATTTGAAATAGCTCAACTGGAAATCCATCACCTCCACTAGCTTTGTTCATAGTGATGCTTCCTAAGGCCCACTTGACTTCACATTCCAGGATGTCTGGCTCTAGGTGAGTGATCACACCATCGTGATTATCTGGGTCGTGAAGATCTTTTTTGTACAGTCCTTCTGTGTATTCTTGCCACCTCTTCTTAATATCTTCTGCTTCTGTTACGTCCCTACCATTTCTGTCCTTTACTGAGCCCATCTTTGCATGAAATATTCCCTTGGTATCTCTAATTTTCTTGAAGAGATCTCTAGTCTTCCCCATTCTATTGCTTTCCTCTATTTCTTTGCATTGATAGTGAGGAAGGCTTTCTTATATCTCCTTGCTATTCTTTGGAACTCTGCATTCAAATGGCTATATCTTTCCTTTTCTCCTTTGCTTTTCACTTCCCTTCTTTTCACAGCTATTTGTAAGGCCTCCTCAGACAGCCATTTTGATTTTTTCCATTTATTTTTCTTGGTTTTCAGGTCTTGATTCCTGTCTCCTGTACAATGTCACGAACCTCCATCCATAGTTCATCAGGCACTCTGTCTGTCAGATCTAGTCCCTTAAATCTATTTCTCACTTCCACTGTATAGTCATAAGGGATTTGATTTAGGTCACACCTGAATGGTCTAGTGGTTTTCTCCACTTTCTTCAATTTCAGTCTGAATTTGGCAATAAGGAGTTCATGATCTGAGACACAGTCAGCTCCCAGTCTTTTTTTGCTGACTGTATAGAGCTTCTCCATCTTTGGCTGCAAAGAATATAATCAATCTGATTTTGGTGTCTATCATCTGGTGATGTCCATGTGTAGAGTCTTCTCTTGTGTTGTTGGAAGAGGGTGTTTACTATGACCAGTGTGTTCTCTTGGCAAAACTCTATTAGCCTTTGCCCTGCTTCATTTGTACTCCAAGGCCAAATTTGCCTGTTACTCCAGATGTTTCTTGACTTCCTACTTTTGCATTCCAGTCCCCTATAATGAAAAGGACATCTTTTTTGGGTGTTAGTTCTAGAAGGTCTTGTAGGTCTTCATAGAACTATCCAACTTCAGCTTCTTCAGTGTTTCTGGGATTATTGTGTGTATTTGCTGATTTGCCTTAGCCAAAAGAGCAAAAGCTCTATGCTTAAAAGTTACACTGTTTCCTAGAGCCAAGTGCCCACAGCTTAGTGACAACATCAGATGTTTAACACAAATAATAAACTGAATAAGCTTGTTTTGTGTCATGCCCATAATGGAGAGTTTCTAGGACAGTTTCCTCCTTATATGGGAGGACACAGGATCTACCACTGATCTTTTCTGGAATGTGACTGATTGAAGATTTGCAAATCTTACTCTGAAGAAATCCCTCTCTGTGTGGGTGAGGTTTTTCCCCTCTTGCAAGCTATAGAAAGAACAAAATAAAAACTAAACCAAGAACTAAATCAATAAAGCGAACTGGCAGGGAGCATCGCTGGCAGGGTAGAGCACTTCGGTGTCCCATATTGACTGAACCCAGGAAGCCTGTGGGTCTCTGTCCTCCTCTCACCAAAGCACGAGTGTGCAGAACCAGGACCCCAAGGCCCCATGGGAACACTGCTCCCACCACCCCTCGCCCCACCTCTTTGCCCAGGAGGCCAGTTCTCAGAGCGCCCCCTCTACCCTCAACATAGCAGTGTATGCCCTCTCACTTCGGAAGGAAGCTGCTCAAACCCCACCTACCCCACAGTGCACCCCCCCCAGCCACTGCAGCCTCAATTCTTCCTTTTCCAAAATGTTTCCAGGCCAGAAGACTGACGAGAACTTGATGTTAAATCTCACACTTTTCTTTCCCTTATAAGGTTTAACCCCTTATAGGGTTAAACCTACCTTTTCTTTCCCTCCAGATCAAGTACAATTTTTTTTGCTATCCCATTCAGATGACAAACTAGAAGAGGGCCAGGCATGTCGTATCTTTTGTTTCCCTGGTGGCCTCAGCCTGAGCCTCACTTGGCGAGGTGAATTGATTTAGTCTGATCAGTAAAGGGTAAGAGGGCACAAAAGCATTTATTTTGTAGATAAAGATCCTTAAAAGCTGAGGGATAAAACTATCATATGATCCAACAGTGCCACTACTGGGCATATACCCTGAGGAAACCATAATTGAAAAAGACACGTGTACCGCAATGTTCATTGCAGCACTGTTTACAATAGCCAGGACATGGAAGCAACCTAGATGTCCATCAGCAGGCGAGTGAATAAAGAAGTGTTGGTACATATATACAATGGGATCCTATTCAGCCATAAAAAGAAATGCATTTGAGTCAGTGCTAATGAGGTGAATGAACCTAGAGCCTATTATACAGAGTGAAATAAGTCAGAAAGAAGAAAACAAATGTATATTAAAGCATATGGAATCTAGAAAGATGGGATTGATGAACCTACTTCCAGGTCAGCAGTAGAGACACAGACCTAGAGAACAGACTGTGGACCCAGTGGGGGAAGGAGAGGGTGGGATGAATTGAAAGAGTAGCATTGAAACATGAACATTACTGTATGTAAAATATATAGCCAGTGGAAATTGGCTGTATGATGCAGGGAGCTCAAACAGTGCTCTGTGACAGGCTCAGGAGTGGGATGGGGTGGGAGGCAGGAAGGAGGTTCAGAAGGAAGGGGACATATGTATACCTGTGGCTGATTCATGTTGATGTATGGCAGAAACCAATAAAATATTGTAAAGCAATTATCCTCTAATTAAAAATCAATTTCAAAAAAAAAAGATCAGAACCCTTCCTCTTTCTTAAGCATATAAGGTGAAAAACCCCCACCAAAGTCCCTCTCTGCACATATTTGGGGTCAAAGAGCAAAGAGAAGCCTTTGCTCTCTCCTTGTTACTTTCAAATTTTTTTAATTGCCTGTGATTTTGGAGAAAAATAAAAGAATGGAGGAGGATTGACTATCAAAGACAATCGATGAGCTCTAGAAAGCTAACTTTTCTCTTTCCTTATTAATTATATATTTATTAAAATATATCATTATTGAATGGTTATATATGTATATATATATATAATATTTCGCACTGCAGTATGGTGTAGGCATGCACTGGTGGATAAAAATGTGCATGGCCATGATCCTCACAGAGCTTGTTGCCTACCAACTGGGACAGATTTTGAACAAGTAAAGAGACAAGACAAAATACTAATGGGTGGGTTATATGATCTTTGAATTATATCTCCATAAGACTGTCACCAAAAAAGTAAAGACTATGGAGAAGGGTCTTTGTCAGTAGAGTGTCAGGACCATGTCTCCACTCTGTGTTGCTGGGGAGGGTCTCATGTACCATCCCATCCTCTGTGGGCCCTCAGTGATAGCTGGCCCATGCTGGGTGCTGCTCACAACATCTGTGCAATGACGATGTTTGCAGAGCCAGAATCAAACCTTTCCTCTCAAAGACTATGGAGACTGGGACAAAACGTTCAGCGGCCCCTCCTATCACCAGAGTTCTGGCCACATTCCAGACTTGGCAAATCAGATAGGCTATTCCTGAGGTCACTCCTCTCCCCCTCTCCTGGAGGGTAACTTCCATCTCTAACTGCTTCCACAGCTTCATTTTCCACTTTGGTGAGTCACCAGGCAGAGGATGGAGAATGTGTCATTTTGGTCCTCATCTGTGCAGATAATCTGATACCATACACAATCCTTTAGCATATTTCTTCTGTATTTGTATCTTGGCAAAGGCAAGCTACATTGTTTGCAGTTCTATTCCAGCTTTTTCTGGAAAAATCACAGAAAAGATGAGAATACCTCAAGCCACAAGCACTTGGCTCCCTGGTGTAGGGTTTTGCACATCCCCCTGCCCTCCTCTTTGGTTTCCAGCTCACTCTCTACTCCCTTTCTGTCTCTCTCTGTCTCTCTTTCAGCTGATACTCTTGACAACAACCTCTATAGACTCTTCTGGGGCTCCCAGGTGTACTCTGGAGCTGCCTGAGAACACACTAATCCCTTTCCTCTTTCACACCGTGAAAATTAAACATTCCAGAAGAACTCTTCTTCCAGGTGAAACAGACTGGCTTCATCTCTGACAGGTTTTCTACTTGTCCTGACATGAGAAGCAACGAAAAATTAGGTGTTCTCCAATAGGCTCTCTAAGAATACAATGAAAGGAAGCCCCTCATCTAAAACAGCCCAGAATTCCAGTGTTTTGGACATGTCCTACCATCTACAAATCATTAGAGCTAGCTCCTCTAATAACAGCAGGGACTTGTTGGACTTCCAAAAGATACATTACTGTTTGCTCCAGCACCACATTTAGGGACGCTTTCCCTACAGGGCCAAGCCACGGTTACAGGCATGAGAGTGTTCATTTGGTGAACCAGAGTTGCATATTGGAAGTTATTTACCAACCTTCATCACTAACAATATTAAAATATAAGCCTTGGCTTGTGAGTCAAACTGTTTTCTTGATATGTGGGTTTAAATGTTTTCAATATATTAAGACTCTGCAGTGAAATATTGACACTATATTTGTCAGCTTTATGTCAATCACGTGTCTGAAATATTTCCTCTGGATAAACAGTGTGACCCAGATTTATTTGTGTGGAGCACTGCATGTTTATTCTTAAAAGCATCTTTATTCCTCCATTAGCTACTGTAGAGAATTCCCCCAAGAAGATAGTAATAGATTGTGAATAGAGAGAACTAAATAAGGAGTTGGGACCATCCCCTAAGTGGAATGCCAAGCAGCAAACTGAATAACATATTTGATTCAATTATCACAAAAAAAGGTTGCATCAACAATTCAAAGATGCAGTCATGGGTTCAGTCATGAATTTGAAAATGATCAATCCCTAATACTATTAGGCTGAGCCAAAGGATGTATCATTTTAGTATAGATTTAAGATGACCCAACAATCATTATAATAATGTAAACACAGCAGAGACTCCTATCAGGGCTGAGCACCCAGGTGGATTTTCTTTTTCCTATCAACTCCAGGATTTGACAGATAATTATTTAGATAGTTAGATTAGTTGTGTAAATGTATCTTCTTGAATGTTCTCTGCAGACTTCACCCCAGGAATGTGGTGCTGCCATGCGTGGTTGCCTGGTAGAAGCTGCATAATTTGTCACCTATAAGTTTGCCTCCTGTTTCAGAAAACCATTTATGTATCTAATTGAGCCAGTGCAGACTTCTGGCCTCAGGTCAATAGAATCTCTATCCTCACCTCAACTGCAGTTTAAAGCAAGCAAAGAAAGGACTGAACAACAGATGCCCAAGTGTGAATAGAGCAAGTAGCAGACACAGCCATTGCTCTCAGGGACTTAGATCCCATTTCCTCTTAATGTAACTTGGGTCATATTTTTCCTCTATTAAAATATTGGATTGTGTCATAGGTTGAATTGTATTCCCCAAAAGTATGTTGAAGTCTTAACCCTTGGTATCTGTGAGTAGAACCCCATTTGAAATAGGATCTTTGCAGATGCAATATCATTAAGACAAGGACATATGGGATAAAGGTGAGCCCTAATTCAATTACTGGTTTTATAATAAGGAGAGAGAAATTCAGACACACGGACTCACAGGAGAGGAGCCCATGTAAAAATGGAAGTAGACATTGGAGTAATGCATCTATGATCCAAGGAATGCCAGTAACCATTGGAAGCTAAAAGAGGCAAGAATGGAACCTAGAGCTTTCTAAGAAAGTATGACTGTGATGACATCTTGGTTTTGGACTTCTAGCCTCCAGAACTATGAGAGAATACATTTCTGGTGTTATAAGCCACCCAGGTTGTAGAAGGAAATCAATACATGTTGATTTCCCTTTTTTCTTCCATTTCAGTTACTTAATCTCTGAGTTTTCTATTTTTAATGTCTGTAGTGCCTGTACAGGCTTTCCTGGTAGCTCAGCTGGTAAAGAATCCCCCTGCAATGCAGGAAACCCTGGTTCGACCCCTGGGTCAGGAAGGTCCCCTGGAGGAGGGCATGGCAACCCACTCCAGTATTCTTGCCTGGAGGATCCCATGAACAGAGGAGCCTGCTGGGCTGCAGTCCATGCTGTTGCAAAGAATCAGACATGACGGAGCGACTAAGCACACACACACAGAGTGCTTGTGCAGGGCTTCCCTGGTGGCTCAGATAGTAAAGAATCTGCCTGCAATGCAGGAGACCTGGGTTCAATCCCTGGGTCAGGAAGATCCCCAGAAGAAGGGCATGGAACCCACTCCAGTATTCTTGCATGGAGAATTCCATGGACAGAGGAGCCTGGCGGCTGCAGTCCATGAAGTCGCAGAGTCAGACACGACTGAGCAACTAACACTTTCACTTTCTTTCA
The DNA here is from genome assembly GCF_000754665.1 of Bison bison bison. NCBI lineage: Eukaryota > Metazoa > Chordata > Mammalia > Artiodactyla > Bovidae > Bison > Bison bison. The sequence continues at coordinate 2,685,635 of NW_011494718.1, forward strand.
TTCATAGTGCTTGTGTATTGATTTGAAGATTACATTTTTATTTTAGAATATATTTCTGGGAATGTTATCAAGTTTTGTTGAAGACTTTGCAGTGGAATGTTTGCATATAAGACAGAAAGAAAGAAAACGCTTGTTTGTGTGTTTAAATACATTAAACTATTGCCAAAATAAAATAAATGTTCACCCATGGTATGATGGTTAAATTGGAACTAATACTGCTGCAGAAAACCTGTGGAGAATAAGCTTACCCACCACTTAATGGACACAATTCACTGTGCAGGGGCTCACCAATGGGCTTCTCCATGAATTGTTTCTAGTGGGCTGCCATGTCCATTTACATCAATAAGTGCGGAGGAACAGACAAAGTGGAGAAGGCAATGGCAACCCACTCCAGTACTCTTGCCTGGAAAATCTCATGGATGGAGGAGCCTGGTAGGCTGCAGTCCATGCGGTCGCTAAGAGTCGGGCACGACTAGGCGACTTTACTTTCACTTTTCACTTTCATGCATTGGAGAAGGAAATGACAACCCACTCCAGTGTTCTTGCCTGGAGAATCCCAGGGACAGAAGAGCCTGGTGGGCTGCCGTCTATGGGGTCACACAGAGTTGGACATGACTGAAGTGACTTAGCAGCAGCAACAACAAAGAGGATTTGAATCCTCATCAAATTGAGTGGCAGCAAGGATTAGACAGGATGATATAGTTCCTGCTGAGTGCCTAAGGCCCACTGAAGAGAAACCACTACCATCATTATTAACTGCAAAGATACCTAACATTCTCTTATTGTAAATCACTCTGCATCTTTTGTGAAAGGTGAGTTTGTGATCTCAGTGTAACAACCACAGATAGGAGAAGAGATTCCTTGCCTCGGCTGTGATTCCCAAAGTTAAGAGAGTAGCCAGCAGGGTCGGATAGAAAGCAACTGTAGTGTCGTAGTGGATTTCCCATGCTGTTTGTTGACATCAAATTTAATCACATTTGTTTTTATAAGTATTTTAGCTTTTCATTTTAAAATAATTTAAAATTTAGCTTATAAAAACAGTACAAGGTACACCCCATATACCCTTTACCCTGAATCATCAATTGTTTATTTTATTCCATTTATCTTTCTCTTTCTCCAGATAGACCAGTAGATGATAGATAGATAGAAGACAAATATATTCAGAGGTAAGAAATAGATAATTGATAAAGATAAACATGTGAATATATGTGTGCCCGTGTGTGTATTTTTTCTATGTGCACACACATATGTATATGTATGTATACATACACATGCGTATTATTTTTTGAAACATTTGGGAGTAACATGAAGACATTATATGTCTTTACCCCTGAATGCGTCAGAGTATATTTCTTACAAACAAGGACAGTCTCTTACAAAACCACAGTGCAGTTAATTTTGGTGCAATTCTCTTATCTACACAGGCCATTTTCAGCATTTGTCAAAGGTCCCCAAATGAACTTCACAAGATTCACGCCAGGCACACACTCTGCATTTGGGGGTCACATTTCTCAGTCTTCTTCAGAGGAGAACACTTACTCAGGCTTTGTTTTTGTTGGCCTATTCACTTTGAAGATCACAGACCATTTATTTTCCTCACAATCAGATTCAGATCATGCATTTTTGGTAGAAACATCAAAGGGCCAGGCTGCGCCCTCCTCAGGGCTCAGAAGAGGAGGCTCTGCTCTCAGTGAATTTCGTTGGTGCTGGTGTTGACCTCTACCACTTGGATAAGGTGGTGTTCACAGGATTTCTCCACTGTAAAGTAACTTTTTTTTCTATGTAATTAACAAGTAATTTGTGGGGAGGCTTTCTAAGATTCCCAGGGAACTCAGCTGGTAAAGAATCCACCTGCAATGCAGGAGACCCTGGTTTGATTCCCAGGTTGGGAAGTTCCCCTGGAGAAGGGATAGGCTACCCACTCCAGTATTCTTGGGCTTCCCTGATGGCTCCTGCCAAAGCAGGAGATGTAAGAGATGCAGATTCTATCCCTGGGTTGAGAAGATCCCCTGGAGGAAGAAATGGCAAATCACTCCAGTATTCTTGGCTAAGAAATTCCAGGACCAGAGGAGCCTGGCCAGCTACAGTCCATGAGGTCACAAACAGTCAGACTTGATTGAGCAACTAAGCACAGCACCACAGACTCTTAGATTATGAAGGCATCCTGTTCCTTATCAAACTTTCACCCACTATCTTTAGCATCAGTGGTTGATTTTCTAAGTTCATCATTCCTTCTATATTTATTACATGGCATTCTATTTTATTCTTTTTTATTATTTTTGATTCCATGATTGTTAGTTAGCATGTATTCCTCCTATTTATTTTTCTACTTGTGTCAGTATGAACTCGTAGATTTTTATTCAATGTGTTATAATCCATTACTATCATATTCATTATTATGCTTAAATTAACCCAGATCGATCAGTAGGAGCCCTTTCAAGCTGGCTCCTCTGTGGTTTTGATATGTCTCCATTAATCTTTGAGCACTACCTTACTTTCTAGCAAAATAAGAGGCCTATGAGCACTTTTAGCAAAACAATAACCTGTTTGCATTAGTTCTCGCCACACAAAAATAAATAAATAAATATCACAGAGTCAGCCTCCCCTTTGCACACCCTTGTCCTGAGGTTCATGGAAGGAAACTGGTTCTGAAACCCTGTGTCCTATAAGGCCATGGAGAAGCATTTGGCATAAGTCTTTCTGTGTGTGTAGGCACTGAGGCCTCTGAGTAGAGGGAAAATGTGCTTATTTCCATTTACTTCTTATTCAAGTGTCTTTGAATGTCATTTGGCATAGTCTTATGACACTTTATCTGCTCTTAGTTTGGAAGAGCGATGCTGAAGAGAGAAAGTACTCAGATTCAAAAAGAATCAAGGATCTTATACACAGGTCCCATGCCTCAGCCACCAGTAGGCACAAACTGTATTCATATTGGGCATCTCTGAACCAGGAGACAAGAGCAAGAGGCAGCAACACAGAACATGGGGGGACGGGCAGGAGAGAGTTCAGAGTGGACTGCAGTGTGACCACAGACATTTCTCAGTGGGCCCACACGTGTAACAGGATGGGGAAGACAAGAATCCTGAAGGAAATGTGATGGGAAGGTTATATTTCATGTTTAAACCTAAATTCCCATTCCCTTATCACAAAGGGTTAAGATGGTTAAATTATTCTCCACTTATAAAAAAAGAATGTTAAAAGATTTAACTGCTAATCCCTCTTTAGATCTTAAAGGAAGATTAATGGGGTGAGTAGAGGACTAATTCTATTGCACATTTTGTCTTCAGATCACATTTTTCTAGCAGGTTACATGATTACCGAGTATTAATCATAATACTTGTTTGGAGGGAGCACAACTGGGAGCTGAGTTCTGCAGGGTGAAGGTCTCCATATGCTTAGTGAATAGAAAAGGGAGTAAGTAGTCCTGGACTCGGCTAGAAAATCAAATTCGGTGAAACTGGAAACAAATTGCTGCAGGGACTTTTCATAGATGGCCTTCCATCTGTGTTTGCCAGATGCGGACCTTACTCCCAAAGTGGGAAAACGCAATATCCCACATGGACACACATGATGACAGCCTAGAAAGAGAAATAAATTATACCCATAATAGCCTTGATTTAATCTTTTGGGCATGGTTAGACCGAGCACGTGAAATGAGGCCAAAACATGTCCTCACATACCTCATAACAAAGTAAGCCCTTTTATTTCTGCAATAAACATTAATTTTATGGTTTGGTTAGGCACCATCACCCTCACCTCTCCACTTAGAGAAGAATTTCCCCCCAACTGAAATCCAGAGAAGGGCGGAGGGCGTGGGGGGAAGCAACAGGCCGCAGGCACCAAGGGGCCCAAAGGCACCACACGTCACCGTATGTTATTTGGAAATGTGGCTTTAATGTGACTTTAAAAGCAATTTAGAAATAAACGTGTTAGCATGTGGAAAGTCAGCTTCAACAGAATGGATAAGGGGTCTCTTGGCACACAAAAGGTGTCTGATAAAGTGTGTTCCAGACCAAAGCTCCAAATGAAGTATTTGAGAATGTCCTCCAAAAGAAAGAGGGGAGAAAAGCCAAATATTTGGCAAAAACACTGCTGAATCGTGAAACTGTACACCAGGCTGCCAAGTCTCAAAGAATACTCTTAGGTACAATTTGCTCAACCAACTAAATAAGAGGCAGCCATAAATTACAGATGAATATAAATGGTGGTGGGCTTCAGGGTCACCTCCAAGCCTATTAAAACTTTAAACACTCTGGTGCCTGAAAGGTTGAAAATAGTGCCTGGTGCTGTGGTGACCTGCCTAAAGAAGACTGTGCATGCCCATGTGTGTGTTGTGTGTTGTGTGTGTTGTGTGTCTTGTGTGTGTGGTGTTGTGTGTGTGTGTATGTGTGTGAATGGGAGACAGACAGAGTTCTACTGCTGGTCTACCCTGCTGGTCTGGCTTAGTACTTCAGAAAATAAAACAAAATGCCTGGGGAAATAACCACATGATGCCAATGGAAAATGAAAACGGCTCCAAGAACAAAGATGCCAGTGGAGCTGTGGAACTTTCACTGATTTTTCAGCAACAAGATGCTTACATCAGGGCCATTAAGACAATGCCTGAGGGAAAGCAAGCACGAATGTCAGGTTAGGACAGCAGCCCCCACACTTCCACCCCAAGGAGATGAAGCTGCAGGCGGGGCATAGAGAGAGATGCTGCTTGCGCGGCTCTGGGTCTCAGACTCAGGGGCACATCTCTCTGCCTGGGATGCATCTGTTTGCCTCAGAATAGCAAGGGGGATCTGAACTTTTATTTGTGCTGTGCTCTGCGGTATACCGAAGGTGAGCATATACACTGAAACTTTTAAAGATCCAACTCTTCTAAAATGTGGCATATCTTTTATTCTGAACTCAAAGTGTAATTTTTTATGAACACAAAGTGTAATTCATAAAATACTGCCTAACATGTTATACGACAGACCATACTCAGCTGTCTTAAGATGAACCTCAGTAGAAAGGAAGATGGTCAAGGAGTAGACAATGCAGATCATTGACTGCCTTTACAACGAGCTCCATCCACGTTTCAGAAACTTCCCCAAACGCCTTCCTTTCACAGGTCTAGCCTAGGACTCCTCAAAGTACATTCACTAGAGTCTGTCTTCTCAAAGCTGATAACTGAAAAAACAAATAAAAGATACACAAGACTTATTGATGAACAAACAGTTCAGAATGCAGCACAGATGACATATATTTAATCTCATGGCAAAAAAAAACACAGACCCGGGGGTTGGACAGACTCTCAACTGCACCACTTACTGTACTGATAACCTTCAGCAAGTTACCTAAATTCTGTGTCCCAGTTATCACATCTGCAGAACAGGAAAATCATAAAAATACTTACTGGAATTAGTCAGGGTTTAGTAGAACTAATAAGATGTATACATATCCTATTTCTATTTAGAAAGAGGTATTGAGGAGTTGGCTCATACAATTAGGGAGACTGGCAAGTCCACAGTCTGAAAGGTGGCCAGCAGGCTGGGGACTCAATGGAGAGGAGACATTGCAGGAGACAGCTGAAGATCATCTGAAGGCAGAGTTTCCTCTTGGTTGAGGGAGGTCAGACTTTTGTACTAGTCAGGCCTTCAACTGATTAGATGAGGCCCATCCACACTACAGAAGGCAGTCTGTTTTACTCAAACTTTACCAATTTAAATGTTAATCTCATCCAAAAATACCCCCACGAAAACCTTCGAAATGATGTCTGACCACATACCTGGACACCCTGCCTGGCTAAATCAACACATAAAATTAACTACACACCACTTCATAGGGTTTTGTGTGCTCAGTCACTCAGTCATGTCTGACTCTTTGCGACCCCATGGACTGCAGCCCACCAGGCTCCTCTGTCCATGGGGATTCTCCAGGCCAGAATACTGGAGTGTGTTGCCATGCTCTCCTCCAGGGGATCAGGGATCAAACCCAGGTCCCCCACATTGCAGGCAGATTCTTTACCATCTAAGCCACCAGGGAAGCCCCCAAAGGATTTTGGCCAGAATTAAATCAGTTGGTTTATGTAAAATGCTTTGGACTGTGACAGGCACCTAAAAAGTGTTAGGCATGTTAGCCATTGCTATTATTGTTACTATTATTATTATCATTCTTATTAGGTAAAGATTAATGAGTGGCAAAACGAGCCACTGTGAGGATGGCTTTCCTGGAGAGAGACCCAAGCATTTGGGAAAGGCCTCGGAAAGAAACTGGAAGTTTCTGGAAGTGTGGGAATAGGGAAAGAGTGGGTGGAAGGCCATGAGATGAGGTGTGGCTGGAAAAAACTCTGACTGGGAGCACAGGGGGATGAGTGGGAAGACAAGCACAGTGGTGGCCTTTGGAATAGGAGGTAAAACCTTCAGGCTTCCTTGCAGAGTCACTGAAGGTTCCCCAGAATAGAATAAACTAAGGCTGGGGTGCTTAAAATAACTTTGGCAGGAAATTTAAAGAAAGGGCTGAGCAGGAGGTAAGAGCTTGCAACACTTCAAGTAATGAATGAGGAACAGCCATTTTGTCCACTGCCCCTAAGAACTACAGAAAGGGGAGGACTGAAAACATGATAGGTTTTCTTGTGGAGGATATTGAAACCTGCCTGCAGGTAGATCCCGGTATGGGGGAAACTTGGCCAAGGGGAAGAGTGGCAGAAAATTCAGCAACTTCTTTTGGCAAGTGTCATTTTCATTCAGTCTTTTCCCTGTGCTGCTTATCTCTTACTTTACATAAGCTTACCCTTCTCAACTTATACCATTAATAAAATAAGACACTAATTTATTCTATTTGGTCAAAAGGCTCAAAACATACCACTGAATGGTTCAGTTCAGTTCAGTTCAATCGCTCAGTCATGTCCGACTCTTTGCGACCCCATTAATTGCAGCATGCCAGGCCTCCCTGTCCATCACCAACTCCCAGAGTTCACTCAGACTCACATCCATCCAGTCAGTGATGCCATCCAGCCATCTCATCTTCTGTCATCCCCTTCTCCTCCTGCCCCCATCCCTCCCAGCATCAGAGTCTTTTCCAATAAGCCAACTCTTCGCATGAGGTGGCCAAAGTACTGGAGTTTCAGCTTTAGCATCATTCCTTCCAAAGAAATCCCAGGGCTGATCTCCTTCAGAACG
>NW_011494718.1:2693023-2695597 GCF_000754665.1 Bison bison bison
AACTTTCCTTCCAAGGAGCAAGTGTATTTTAATTTCATGGCTGCAGTCACCATCTGCAGTGACTTTGGAGCCCAAAAAAATAAAGTCTGACACTGTTTCCACTGTCTCCCCATCTATTTGCCATGAAGTGATGGGACCAGATGCCATGACCTTAGTTTTCTGAATGTTGAGCTTTAAGCCAACTTTTTCACTCTCCTCTTTCACTTTCATCAAGAGGCTTTTTAGTTTCTCTTCACTTTCTGCCATAAGGGTGGTGTCATCTGCATATCTGAGGTTATTGATATTTCTCCAGACATAAATCATAGCAGGATCCAATTCTCTATGACCCACCTCCCAGAGTAATGGAAATAAAAGCAAAAATAAATAAACGGGACGTGATTAAACTTAAAAGCTTTTGCACAATGAAGAAAACTATAAGCAAGGTGATAAGACAGCCTTCAGAATGGGAGAAAATAATAGCAAATGAAGCAATTGACAAAGAATTAATCTCAAAAATATACAAGCAGCTCATGCAACTCAACTCCAGAAAAATAAACGACCCAATCAAAAAACGGGCCAAAGAACTTAAACAGACATTTCTCCAAAGAAGACATACAGATGGCTAACAAACACATGAAAAGATGCTCAACATCACTCATTATCAGAGAAATGCAAATCAAAACCACAAAGAGGTACCACCTCACGCCAATCAGAATGGCTGCTCTCCAAAAGTCTACAAGCAATAAATGCTGGAGAGGGTGTGGAGAAAAGGGAACCCTCTTACACTGTTGGTGGGAATGCAAACTAGTACAGCCACTATGTAGAACAGTGTGGAGATTCCTTAAAAAACTGGAAATAGAACTGCCATATGACCCAGCAACCCCACTGCTGGGCATACACACCGAGGAACCCAGAATTGAAAGAGACAGGTGTACCCCAATGTTCATCGCAGCACTGTTTACAATAGCCAGGACATGGAAGCAACCTAGATGTCCATCAGCAGATGAATGGATAAGAAAGCTGTGGTACATATACACAATGGAATATTACTCACCTATTAAAAAGAATGCATTTGAATCAGTTCTAATGAGGTGGATGAAACTGGAGCCTATTATACAGAGCAAAGTAAGTCAGAAAGAAAAACACCAATACAGTATATTAACGCATATATATGGAATTTAGAAAGAAGGTAATGGTGACCCTATACGCAAGACAGCAAAAGAGACACAGATGTAAAGAACAGATTTTTGGACTTGGTGGGAGAAGGCGAGGGTGGAATGATTTGAGAGAATAGCATTGAAATATGTAGATTACCATATGTGAAATAGATCGCCAGTCCAGGTTTGATGCATGAGACAGGGTGCTCAGGGCCAATGCACTGGGATGACCCTAAGGGATGGGGATGGAGGTGGGATTGGGGTTCAGGATGGGGGACACATGTACACCCGTGACTGATTCATGGCAATGTATGGCAAAACCACTACAATATTGTAAAGTAATTAGCCTCCAATTAAAATAAATAAATTTATTTTTTAAAAGACAAAAAAAAAAGAAATATACACTCTTATGTCACATCCTTCTGAAGCTACTGGCACCTTTGTGTGTTGTTCTTCACAGCAGATTATCTCAACTTATACTGAGACCACTCTGTCTTCAACCTATTTCAATAAATATGATGACCAAAAGTACGTAGAAAAGCAATTTAACTACAATGTCTAAAATAATTCTGAAGAATTTTGCTAGAGTATTCACTTTACCTGATGTGAAGACTTACTATAAAACTATAGGAATCAAGACAGTGTGATATTGACCAAAAAGTCAACAGAATCTGGCAATAGACTCATACATATATGATCAATCAATTTTCAACAAAGATGCAAAGACAATTCAATGTAGAAGACAATCTTTTCAACAAATAGTTTTTGAGTAATTGGACTCCATAAGACCAAAAATAAACATTTCCTATAACTATCATCAAATACAAAAATTAAACCAATATGCATCACAGAACTAAATGTGACACCAAAAGTTATTAAACTTGTAGAAGAAAACATAGAAGAAAATATTTGTGGCCTTTAGTTAGTGCAGTGAGTTGAATAGTGTGTCTCCAAAACTTATGTTCACCCAGAATCCCAGAACGTGACTTTATTTGGAAACACAGTCTTTGCAGATGTGATTAGTTATGTTAAGATGAGGTCATACTAGATTAAGGTGGGCCCTGAATCTGAAGAATGGTGCTCTTACAAGAAGAGAAGCGGACACACAGAAACAAGTGGAAGGGAAATCACCATGTGAAGATGAAGGTAAAGATGAAGTGACGCACCCATAACCCAAGAAACATCAGGTCTTGCCAGCAGAAGCTAGGAGAGAGGCATGGAACAGACTCTCCCTTAGAGCATCCAAAAGGAACCAACTTTGCTGAGATCTTGATTTGGGACTTCTGGCCTCAGGAAGTGTAGAGAATAAATTTCTATTGTTTTAAGCCACAAAAAAAAAAAAAAAAATCATGTGCCCAAGGCTAGAAGGCTAGAAGGCAAAGCCATAGGAAAAAAGGTAGTCACAACTTCTCTTTCCATCTTCCTGGCGGGGGGCGGG
>NW_011494718.1:2695697-2697167 GCF_000754665.1 Bison bison bison
AGAGCAAGGTCACGTTTACTTTTATTCAGTACTTACTTATCATGCATCTCTTACTGAAAGATGTTGTGTAGGACCTAACCACAGGTACCTCCAATGGGCTAGCTACTTTGAATCCATTAACTTGAGAGGAAACAAGACCATTTTCTTAAAGACACTTGATATAAAGAGAATAGACTGCCTCCCCAAAATGGTTAAGTCAAAATGGTTAAGTCATAGGTGGTTGCCCTAACAGGTAGCAGAGAGGCATGTTCAATGGGCTTTTGTAGATAAGGAGAAGGGGTGAGCACTGAAAGCCTTCAGAGCTGAGGAAAGATGTAAGTCTTCAGCTGGTTTCCAAGGATGGTAGGATTTGAATTGGCACCTCAGCCTTGGTGGAGGAAAGGCAGTAACGGAGGAAAGGACAACAACAGTGAGCATGGTGGGACTTTCCTATCCCACTAGGAGAGAAGTCTGCAATAGGAAACAAGAGGAAAGGTCACAGGGTCACACTGCATCAATGTGCTCTCTGGGGAAACCCATACTTGCTTTCTTCCCTTGCCAAGATCTGAATCCAGCTGAATCACTGTGCTGACTGAGAAGAGCTAGCCCAGTGTCCAGCATAGGCTAGGTGCTCAGTAAGTGTTTGTTCAATGAATGGCCCATCTACTTTACTGACATCTATTTCTTCAGTTGCAGAGATCAATTCCACAGACATTCTGACTATGGACAAAGGAGAGGGTGAGGCCCCTGGAAGCATCTCACTTGCCTTGACTACCACACATCAGACATCTGGGTTGAGCATATGAGATGAGCAGATGCCAACTGTACTCAAGTTCTTGTAGCAGGTGCTGGTAAAGGAGTATGACTTTTTCAGACATTTTTCTTCTCTTGAGGATTTTGGAAAACCAGGAATTTGGGGAAACAATAAGCAGAAAATAAATGAAAAGGGAGAAACATTAAAATATATTTTTTAAAACACATTCTCTTCTCACTGGGGCAAACATCTCTTGTGAGAGTAAGAAGGAGGTCTGGTTTGATAGTGATAAAAATCACCATTAGCTTATTATTTTTATAATGCTTTCTCCAAAAGCAGAATCAAGAAAAGTGTGACTATAAAATTATAAGGAAAATCATATCTGGAAAGGGAAGACTCAGAACTTAATAAAGCAACTCAGCTTCAGAGAAATGCCCTAGTGTTACTTCTGTGTTACTTCTGTAGAAGCTTCTCTTCGAAGACCTGGAAAGCACAGCAAGATGGAGCCTCTGTCCTGGGTTTCTAGAGATGGACAGACGCGGCACACCCTCTGCCAACACACAGAGGACACAGCATGTGTGTGAAAAAGGAACTTGGGTTGGGTAAAGCCAATGAGATTTCTCGGTCTTTAATGCCTCTTGAGAAACCTGTATGCAGGTCAGGAAGCAACAGTTAGAACTGGACATGGAACAACAGACTGGTTCCAAATAGGAAAAGGAGTACGTCAAGGCTGTATA
>NW_011494718.1:2697763-2722271 GCF_000754665.1 Bison bison bison
TCTGAACTGTGGTGTTGGAGAAGACTCTTGAGAGTCCCTTGGACTGCAAGGAGATCCAACCAGTCCATCCTAAAAGAGACCAGTCCTGGGTGTTCTTTGGAAGGACTGATGCTGAGGCTGAAACTCCAGTACTTTGGCCACCTCATGCAAAGAGTCGACTCATTGGAAAAGACTCTGATGCTGGGAGGCATTGGGGGCAGGAGGAGAAGGGGATGACAGAGGATGAGATGTCTGGATGATATCATCGACTCTATGGACATGAGTTTGTGTGAACTCTGGGAGTTAGAGATGGACAGGGAGGCCTGGTGTGCTGTGATTCACGGGGTTGCAAAGAGTCAGACATGACTGAGCAACTGAACTGAACTGAAGTGAATGCAGCAAAACCTACTTTGTCCTAAAACAAAAGTTTAGAATAAAAACTAGAAGATGGAGAGGAGAATTTTGTTGTTATTTAGTCATTCATATTCATATTCATTAAGTCGATGATGTATCCAACCATCTCATCCTCTGTTACCTCCTTCTCCTTCCATACTCAATCTTTAACAGCATCAGGGTCTTTTCCAATGAGTCAATTCTTCACCTCAGGTGGCCAGACCACTGGAGCTTCAGCTTCAGCATCAGTCCTTTCAATAAATATTCAGGACTGATTTCCTTTAGGATTGACTGGTTTGTTCTCCTTGTTGTCCAGGTGATTCTCAAGAGTCTTTGTCAGAGCCACAGTTTAAAAGCATCAATTGTTTGGCGCTCAGACTTCTTTATGGTCCAACTCTCACACTGTACATGACTATTGGAAAAAGTATAGCTTTGACAAGACTACCTTTGTCAGCAAAGTGACATCTTTGCTTTTTAATGCACTGTCTAGTACTCTTGCCTGGAAAATCCCATGGACGGAGGAGCCTGGTGGGCTGCAGTCCATGGGGTCGCGAAGAGTCAGACACGACTGAGCGACTTCACTTTCACTTTTCACTTTCATGCACTGGAGAAGGAAATGGCAACCCACTCCCGTGTTCCTGCCTGGAGAATCCCAGGGACCAGGAAGCTTGGCAGGCTGCCTTCTATGGGGTCGGACAAAGTCGGACATGACTGAAGCTACTGAGCAGCAGCAGCAGCAGCAGCAGCAGTAGGTTTGTCATAGTTTTTCTGCCAAGGAGCAAGCATCTTTTAATTTCATGGCTGCAGTCACCATCCACAGCAATTTTGGAACCAAGGAAAATAAAATCTGTCACTGTTTCCATTTTTTTCCCCATTTATTTGCCATGAAGTGATGGGGCCAGATGTCATGTTCTTAGTTTTTTGAATGTTGAGCTTTAAGCCAGCTTTTTCACTCTCTCTTTCACCTTCATCAAGACGCTCTTTAGTTCCACTTCATTTTCTGCCATTAGGGTGGTGTCATCTGCATATCTGAGGTTATTGATATTTCTTCTGGCAATCTTAATCCAAGCTTGAGCTTCATCCAGCCAAGCATTTTGCATGATGTGCTCTTCATATAAGTTAAATTAGCAGTGTGACAATACACAGCCTTGACGTACTCCTTTCCCAATTTTGAACCAGTTCTTTGTTCCATGACCAGTTCTAACTGTTGCTTCTTGACCTGCATACAGGTTTTGCAGGAAGCAGGTAAGGTGGTCTGGTATTCCCATCTCTTGAAGAATTTTCCACAGTTTGTTGTGATCCACACAAAGGCTTTAGCATAGTCAGTGAAGGAGAAGTAGATGTTTTCCTGGGACTGTCTTGCTTTTTCCTATGATCCAATGGATGTTGGCAATTTGAGCTCTGGTTCCTCTGCCTTTTCTAAACCCAGCTAGTACATCTGGAAGTTCTAGAATAACAATCTTCAAAATATATACTAAGCATTAAACTCTAACCTCCACAGTACATTATTTGTGAAGGAAACAATGACTGTTTGTCAATATCTGATCCATTTCCTTTCCTCCTAACACATATACCCATAATAGCCTTAAAATAAGTAAGGTAGCAGATGAGTAGCCCTATGAAGAGTCATTATCTATATTAAATAAATTGATGATGCACAAGATAAAAATGCTGCCTGCGTGGCTTCCATTAACTGACCCTGGAGACAGACAATAACAATAGCAAATACATTGAACACTTAATGTGTGTCAAGTACTTTTCCAAGAAGTTTACATACATTATTCTGTCTAAAGCTCAGGACTACTCCATAATCCTGATTTTATGGATGAGGAAGCTGAAGTTCATAAAGATTATATCACTTGCCCAAGGTCATACAGCTGATAAACAGTAGAGTTGAGATGAATCCAGAGTGAGGCTTCAGAGCTCACCTTCTTAAGCCATATGCTATGACTGTCTCTTCACTCTTCCCAAGCCCTCTGAGGTTAGAGGGTTCTCCCAAGGTCACAGAGTTGGCAGAGGGTCAACTACTGTCTAGATTTTTTTTCTTCCTTCTTCACTGCCCTGTCTCTCCCCAGTCTCTTCCCCTTGACTGCATCTCCTCCGCCTGACTGTCCCCCAGGACTTCCTGTTAGAACCCTGGTTGTGTTCTAGTCCCAGGGGGCTGCATTTCTAAGGTATTTTAGGACACTGGCCTTCTCTACTAAAACATGGCAGTGTCACAGATACGCTGCTAACTGAACTAAACTCCATCATCCTACCCTCTGCCTTTGAGGTTCATTACTTGCTTTTGCTATTTGTGTGTTTTTATAAATTTTTTAAAGTTTCCAAGTGATTCTGCTGGGCAGTCAGAATAGAAAACTCTGCCCAAAGGGAAGTTAAAGATGATGAATAAAAGTTGGCCTGTCTGCACTTCCTGTGAGGAGACTGTTCCCACACCACCGACTGTGAAGGCTCTGGCCTGCCTACACTCTGGGCCAGGTGGTACTCCGCAGAGCCTCCCCTTCCACTCTGCGGCCGCGGAGGCGCCGCAACGGGAGGAGTCGGTCTGCGGCCGACACCGGAGGCACCTCCAAGGGCTTCCTGGCGTCCCGCTGCAGTCAGTGCGCCAAGGTAACACCGGGAACACTGTTCTCAAGGAGAATTTTAAGGCTTAGGTAGAGCCTCAGAGGACCCCCCACTTCTGCTTTTCCTTCTAAACAAGCCTTCGAGACTCCACGGAAAGTGCTGGAAGCAGAGGAGAGGCCCGGCTCTGCAGAAGAAGCCGGGCTCTGCGGAAGCCAGCTCTGAGCCCAAGCGGGAGGAGCTGCAGCCAGGTTCGAAACGTTTATTTCCATGGCTAATCATGGCAGAAACAGAGGATGTGACCTGAAGGATTTGACAGATCCCGTCTCTCAACTGTTTAGCCGTTTTTATTGCCTTTCAGATTCAGGGAACTTCGATGGGGGTTAAGGGAAGGTGCAAAAATCAAAATCTGGGTTTACAACAGAATCCCAGAGCCTCAGAAGGCAGTTTGTGGAGAGCTGCTGGCACGACACTTAACTGTGCACCCGCCATCCCTGCTCCTCAAGCCGCGGCCTCGCCCGGTGAGATGGGAGACGAGAGGTGCATCAGCCAAGATGGACGCCATTCAGCGCGCCCCGCCTCTACCCCCGCTTCTAACCTGCCTCCCCATCGCCAGGGGGCCTGACAAACCCAGCTTCTTGCTCCAGGAATCAAAGCAGAATTCCTAACGGTGATCTGAGAAGGCTGGGTGGAGGCGAGTAAGAAAAACTAGGTAAAAAATCAACAGTTTTGTTCCCTTGCCTTCATATTTGCCTTCAGCTTGGGGATTGCCAGCATACCTGTTACAGCTTTTTTTTCCTCCCCCAAGTTAAGTAGAGCTGAGCCAAGTTTTCTTTCCTCTTTCCCTGGAGAAAACAAGGGGGGAAAGGCCTGTGTCCTGTATTTTAAAACATCTGGTGAGGCCATCAGGAGGAAAAAAAAAAAAAAACCTAAAGGCTATATATAATTTAACTTACCTTTTGGGATAGTTTTTATTACATTTACTTTCTTGGATATACACAAAAAAGTTTGGCATTTCCCCCATTAGTTAATGGGTTCGGAATTTTATTAATCAATGTCTAAATGTTCATAAAATAACACCACCTTTTAAAAGCAGGGCAAGGACCATTTCCAAATGCTTCCAGTCAGAAGGAATAATATTAAAATGCAGGTTAGATATGTGCTAAAACCAGTCTTTGGGGAGTGGGGCATAAGCTCTCAATTATCCCAGCCACCTCCAGAGCCAGAGATCAAGGCCAGAAATGCCCCCCAGGCCAAGGAATGTACCTGGGGACTGGGCGGACAGGGCCCTCAGGCAGCCAAGCTGAACTCACTTCCCTCCACCCAAGCCCCACTGGAAACCCACCTCTAGTCCAGCCCCAGCAGTGGGGCATTAATCACTTGTCTCCAGGAAGTGGGCAGCCCTCTACATGCTGAAAAAAGGTGAAAGTGTATGTTACATCTTCCTTTTTTTCAGAGTCACACGTTTGCTATGACTATTAATGAGAACAGGGACCATGTTTCTGCTCACATTTAATAATTATCAAACACCCAGCACAGAGCCGGATATAAAATAGGTACTTAATACACAGTTAATGAATATCCAGCAACTTCACTCCTAGGTAACACATCAGAGAGAAGTGAGTGCATTTGTTCATCAAATATCATGGGTGCAAAGGCTCTTAGCAGATCTGTTCTTAACAGCCAAGATCTGAAAACAACCCATGTCTGTCAGTAGTAGAATGGATAAATAGAATGTGGGATATTTGTGCAATGGAATACCCCGAAATTTTAAAAAAGAATAAGAAAACAAAGTTATTATTCTATTCAACAACACAATATTGAGCAAAAGAAGCTCCCTAAAATGTGCAATTACCTTTTATAGTTCAAGAACAAAGCAGAATAAATGTGTGATGACG
The DNA here is from genome assembly GCF_000754665.1 of Bison bison bison. NCBI lineage: Eukaryota > Metazoa > Chordata > Mammalia > Artiodactyla > Bovidae > Bison > Bison bison. The sequence goes on from NW_011494718.1 coordinate 2,702,596, forward strand.
GAAGTCAGAAAAGTAGTGACTTCTGATGGGGGCAGGTAGCTGTAGGTGGGTGGCCTTACAGGAAGCTGTAGGCAGGTGCCAGGGGTATTGACTGGGAAGAGTTCAGAACTCCTTGAGGAGCTGGAAGTCCTGTCTTTAGTTTGAGGTGCAACAGATGCTAAATTGTCCCACACTGAGAATGATAACTAGTGAAGGAAAGCTGTGATTTAGTGCTCTGCCTAAGAATGTGACCTAATTAGATGTCCTGTTACAAAAGAAAAGCTCCAGGAAAGCAGTGACTTGTCCCTGGTCATCCTGAATCCTAGCACCCAGAACAGGGCCCATCAGAGTAAAAACGTTCGTGAATGAAGTCAAATGCTGGCCACGCTCCTCCCCTGATCCTGCCACCCTGTCATGCTCACTCACTCCTCTCCCCACCCATGAGAACCCGCTGGGCCTGGAGGCCAGTGCTGCCCCCAGTGCCAGTGTCTAGTGGGCACACCTTAGATTTCCACCTCAGCCGGCTCTGTCTCCTGGGCTGGCTCTTTCTCTTCCACATTCTCCCGCGTACCCATGCTCGACACCTCTGCCCCCTGGTGGACCACAGCTCCTCTATAGCCAAGAGACCATCTCATGGGTAAGATGGTCTTCCAGCTCCTACCACTATCATCCTAGTTCAAGCCTTCATGACCTCAAGAAATATCCCCCAGGAAGCTCCCATCCATAATTACCACCCCCCTGACCCCCTAGATCAGTCTTATGCACAGTTTGAATCCTGGCACTCCTGTCCACAAACTTTCACAAGGTCTTCTTCATTGTCTGTCAGATGAGACACCTTGCTCCTTGGCCTGGCACTCAAGATCCTCTGAACCTAGGCCTCAAAATGCCTTTTTTTAATCTTTATCTCCTATTATCCTTTCACATGCACCTTTCCTTTAAGTCAAACTGAATGACTTGAAATCTCTAAACAAATGTGGCAATTTCCCACCCCCAGCACCTTTGCTTATAGCTTTCCCTCCCCAGGAATGCCTTCCTCGCTTGTCTCTTCACTTGGCACCCCCGGCATCGTCATCAGCTCCACTTGAGGTCTTCACCATCTTTCACAAATGCTTAACCTTCCTATTGCCTCTCAGCATGCACTCTGAATTCCCCAGCTGTTTGTCCTTAGTTCCTACTCTCAATTGATTTTTTTTTTCTATATGTGTTATTCTTACGGCTTACTATTTGGTATCTTATGGTAGCGTTTTAAGCTCACTTAGGGCAGAAGACAGGTCTTCCTCCTCTTTTAACTCACACAGTATCTTGTCCTCAGACAAGATTAAATGCATGTTGATAGAATAAATACATAAAGGGAAGGAATCAGCCCTCAATTAGCTTCTATGTTTAATAATATTCAATAAATTAATTTACACTTAGGAGTAAATAAATGCTCAAAGAATTATACACACAAAGATATTTTAACTGTAACTGGGGACAACCCATCAAATGAAACAATGGCTATAATGACTGAACTTCACGCATGTAATACTGGAGCTTCCTGACACCACCTCAAATCAGATCAAGAATTCGTCTGCTTTGGATAAAATCAGCCTTAAAGACTGGCTAGGCCTGGATGTTGCAAGGTTCCCAAGAGGCATTTACCTTCCTTGTAACCCGATACAACCTTACAGTACCACTCAGCTCAAAATAAAACAAGACTAACTGTTACCCCCTCTCTGCCGTGTGTAGAGACTGTTACTCTCTCTCTGCCGTATGTAGAGACTGTTACCCCCTCTCCGCCGTTTATAGAGACTGTTACCCGCCTCTCTGCCGTGTGTAGAGACTGTTACCCCCTCTCTGCTGTGTGTAGAGACTGTTACTCTCTCTCCGCCGTGTGTAGAGACTGTTACCCCCTCTCTGCCGTCTACTACAACGTGCAGTTTTAAGAAAATGGCTGCCTTCCCCAGGCTCAGTTTCCTTCTGTCAGATCTTGCTCGAAGGCGCCAGTGTGTAGCCCTTAGCATTGCAGCTTCTGCTTGGGCCCTTGGCTGTAGCCTGTGTGCTTGTGGTCCCGGCTGGCTCCTCGTGACTTCAGCAGGAAAGGGGAACCTGCCCCTTTCCATCCCCAGTCACTGCAGGGGAATGTTCTAACCTTTCTCCAGTCCTTGTGGGAAGTTATACTAGGAGGCAATTTGAGGCACACTCCCTAAATCTTATGAATTCCTCCACTTCTGAATTCACTAAGACCAGAGGAGCTTTTCCCAGGGCCGAAAGAAACATTCCAGTCCACTGACATAAAAATGCCCATGGGAGAGTCCAAGGGAAATCAGGGAAAATGTACAGGAAGGAGACTGATGAGATTACATAGCAGAGGTTTCACAAGAACACAAGGTCACAAGGTCAGACACTCAAAGTGAGAAAAGGAGAGAGTGCTTCTGCCAGTTCCTATAGATAATCACAGAGGCTTAGCACCAAGAGCAAACACACACACACACTAAAGATACCAAAAACAAATGCAAAGTTTTCCCTTAGAAAAAATTAAAGTCCCTGGCAGAAAACTGGGAAGGGAATTGTGAGGAGCCGGGGTGTCCTGGCCAGTGTTCACTAGACACTCCATACATTGAAAGCTACCGCTCACTCACCAGGCCAGGCCCCAGGCCGGCATTCCGCGCTCTCGGCTCTCCTGGGGGAGGACTCAGTCCTGCTGCCAGCTGGCAGCATGTCCGAGCAGATTGGCAGGGCCCCGCCTTGCTCTAAGTGAATGCATGTGGTCCTCTCAACCTCGCAGTGCATGCCCACTAGCCTGCTCTGCTGCCCCTTTCTGGAAAGTTAAGGTGGCCTTCCACCCACACACGACAGAGCCCAACTCATGCGACTGGTCATCTGCTGAGGAGTGGAAAGAGGCCTCTGCTCCCCAGTCCCTGGATATACATGGACTTTCTGTTCAAGGAGTCAAATGCAAATTTCTTGTGCGTTGGATTCTCTGTGCACATTTCTGTGGCTGTGTGCTACGTCCAAAGTTGAGAGAAGTGGATAGAAATGAAAAACCTGAAAAAAGTTAGCCACTGAGCGTGAACCTCAATGTGTCCCAGGGAACACAGCCCAGGAAAAAAATTATTAATCAAATCTCAGTGGAAAGCTGTCTGACCACAGTCATCTTGAATCTAAAGGAGCACCTGGGGAATAACAGAGACACACCCTGTGGGTTTGCTCTCCAGAATCTTGTCACTGCCCGGCCGTGGGCAAGGACGCCATCTGTACCGTCTCCTCGGGAGCCCTGACCACGATGGGTGAGACCTGATGGACGAAGGCTTCAAAAGGAAGCCCGAAAAAAAAATAAAAGGAAGCCTGCCAAGTTTAGGGGGTTGACACTTGTCTTCCTCCCCCAGAGGAAGGCTCCTTCCTACATCCTCCTCTTTGTCACATTCCTTCTCTCACCCCATTTTGGGTCAGCTCTTCAAAATAATGGATTTCCTATTCGATAATTGTTCTTAATTCTTTCAGAAATGGAAGGAGGATCAGTTGCCACTTGATAAACAAGCATGTGTGCCTTGGGCCAGTTGGGTGTTTCAGTAAGTAGCAACTGTTGGAGGACAGGGAGAAGTTTTGGGAATCCTTCTGTAGAGAGTGGAAAACAATAGCAAACAGAAGGCCTCTGGAGGCACTAAGTGCCCAGCTGCGGTTCAAGGTGACTTGTATGGAGTGGTGCCCATCTATCTACAGGGCCACGTGGCTTTCTCCAGCTGTCAGCAGTCCAGTTATAAGCATGGAAAGAACAGGTGTGAGCAAGTCCTGGCTGGAGAGCCTGAGCACAGTGAGGCAAAGGAGCTAGGGTCCTGGCAAGAGAAGGGTGGACTTCATGGGTAATATCCTGTCTGCAGAGGAGGGAAGGGAAGGCTGAGGGCAGCTGAAGGGCAGAGAGAAAATCCAGGTATAAAGAGACTGAGGGACATTCTGGAAGCCCCAACCCCAAGTGCATCTTCCCTGAACAGAGTCCAGGGCAGTCTGTTGAGCTCGTGGGTCAGCTCTCCGTGAGTCTAGAGCAGACACAGGGGACATCGGTTACACACCCCATTCAGTGCCTCCTCTACCACCCACAGATTCCTTGCCTTACCTCATCCTCACAGGGGCTGAAGGGAGAGGTGGAGAGAAGACCAGGAGAGAGGGAACAAAAGCACCATGGAAGGCAGGGCCAGAAAAGATGGTGCCACGCAGCTTTTTTATTCTTTTTTTTTTGGTTCACTTCCTTGATGGGTGACCACTGTGGAGGGAGACTCAGAGACACAGGAAATCTGCCACCCTCACCTTGCTGCCAATCAACCAGGGCTCAGACCACAAAAAAGAGACTACTGGAGGCCAGCGAGGGGGCAGACAGGCCAGCCTCGGCTGCCCGCCACTTCTCTGCACCATCCCTCCTGCTGGGAAGAAGTGAAGAGGCGGTCTGTGCCCCTGCCCCCTCCTGCACCTCCTGCACTGAGGTGGTGAGCACGGAGCTCCAGGAGGCGCTGCGACATCAACACGCCCCACGCAGAGGTGCGGTGACGTGGTGATTCAGTGACACAGGGTCAAATCAGGTTGCAGCCCTGTCGATCCTCCGCCTGATGTTCCTTCTGGAGATACAAGGAAGCCAACAAGCACTCTTCGTTTTTTGTTCTTTGCTTTTTTTGCTTTCCTATGTTAATTTTTGAAAACTGACACCCAGCACATCTGTAGAAATTCTCTTAGTAAAACAAAAGTACAATTTGAATGCAACATGCCATTCCCTGAAGACGCGGTCCTTAGCTCAGTCCTTCCCGTATTTCTGCTTGGTCCGCGGATCCTTAACACCTTTTCTGACCTGGATCAGCCAACGTGATGAAAGGTGTAGGGAACTGTGCAGTTCTCAGGGAAAATTTGAGAACTTTTGAAAAGCAGTTTGATAATACTGTTTAAAGTGTTCACCTTATATAACCATCAATTCCACCTCTAGGAATTCATTCCAGGGAAATATGTAAAGATTTATGAATAAAAATAGTAATAGAAGTTTTCTTTATAAAAGCAAAAAAGTTTGAAAGTGGAAATTTAGCTGAATGACTTACAACATAAGGGGATATTTCAAAACCATTAGAAATTATATAATATGTATAGATATTTATCACAAAAAATAAAAGGGCGTTATAAGCTGTGTGATCCTATTTTGGTGAAATGGAGGGCAGATCCTTAAAGTTTCTCTGTGGTGACCTTTCTTTTTTTATGCTTATTGCATTTTATGAGTGTTCCTTATGAACTGTATTATTTTTTAGTAGAAGGAAAAATCATGCTACTTACACATACATGCACACACAGGCTTTGCCGGCTTGGCTGTCTCTCCCCGGCTGTGGGAGGCAGGCTCCAGGGCTCTCTGTGTGACTGGAGCCGGTCCTGTTCCTCCTACCGCTGACCCACGGCTCTCTCTCAGAAGCTAGTTGAAGGCCTGGAAGAGATGCATGGAGGGGAGCATGGGAAGGAACTCAGCTCTCCAAGTTCTCCTATTACCAGTACAGGCATGTCAATCAAACCAAATCTCCTGTTCCAGAATATTTTTGTTTGCAGAATCCAAAATACTGAATCTACAGGAAAAAGAGAAAGCCCTAAAGGGCTCTGCTGGCTCTAAGTGGGTTCTCTCAATCCATGGCTTTACATTCTTGGTCAAAGTAGTTTAAATGTTTACTTTCTGTCGAGGAGAATGAGCATGTGCTGTCCATACGGTGGCTGGTTGCTGATGGTCTCAGCAGCGCCAGCACCACGACCCTGGCACCTTGGTTCATCCTCAAGCTTCAGTGTCCTCTTGTAAAATCAGAGGCAGTATGTGTTCATTGTTTCTCAGGATGTTCTGCATTTTGAGGAGCTTGTGGCTCAAAGATGCAGGAAGGAGGAGTGCTATGTGGGAGCAGCCAAGGAAGATGCCACACCCACAGCACTCTGGACCCCCCACTCCCAGTGTAACCAGACCAACCGCTCTTTCATATAGGAAGGGTCAAAGTAGAGTAAATCTGGAAAATAGAGTCTTACAATGACCAGTTTGAAAACCACCAAAAGATAGCTATCATGTACTTAGTGATACTTACTACTTCCTGTATTTAGTATCAGCTCCAAATCCAGGTGACTTCTTAGTATTTTTCAGTTGAGTAAGGCACTGATCACCCAGGCTCTTTTCCCACTTTCCAGTGTGATTTTTTTTTTTCCCCCCACAGACAAAGGCTGCCGTCTTTAGGTACAGCTCCAGAAATGAGATTCAAATATGCACCAGGCAAGGATGTGTTATGAACTCGTCCTCCCACAGAGAGAGAGGGACACCTATCAGCCTGGCATGTCTACAAGGCACCTGGCACCAATTAGTCCTGCCCTGGCTAAGTGGCCCTGCGCAAGACTGCTCGAAAGGAAAGTGGAGCTATTTGGGGTTCTTTGCTTGGGTTTTTCTCTTTCTTTCCATATGAGCTTCCCGGGTGGCTCAGATCTGCAATGCAGGAGATTGGTTTCAATGCCTGGGTCAGAAAGATCCCCTGGAGAAAGGAATGGCTACCCAATCCAGTATTCTTGTCTGGAGAATTCCATAGACAAAGAAGCCTGGTGGGCTACAGCCCATGGGGTCCCAGAGAGTCAGCCATGACTGAATGACTAATACTTTTGCTTTTTTTCTTTCCATTTGGGGAAATGGTTCAGTGCCCCATTGTCCATGGTACCTATTTTGCAGCACTGATGGGTCTGTTTGTGCATACATGTGATGCCCTTTGGTGGTGGATGCACGCACGCTCAGTTGTTCAGTTGTGTCTGACTCTTTGTGACACTTTGGACTGTAGTCCTCTGCACTCCTCTGTCTGTGGGATTTTTCCAGACAAGAATACTGGAGTGCATTGCCAGTTCCCCCTTCAGGGAATCTTCCCGACCCAGGGATCAAGCCTGCATCTCCTGCATCACTTACATTGCAGGCAGAGTCTTTACTGCTGAGCCATCAGGGAAGCCTTTGGTGGTGGATATCTGGACCTTAAAAGTACATTGAATGAGGATGAAATGGTGCCAAACTTCATTTCTCAAAATGAAAGCACCAAAGCAGGACTTTCAAAGCTATCTTATCCTTTGATTAAACAAGCTTAAAAATTGTAAACAAGATCAAAAAATCTCTTTTCTTTTTTTCCCTGAAAATGAAAAGTGGTGGGGACAGGAAGAGAAGAGGAGGAGATGGGTCAGAAAGAAGAGTAAAAGATAAATTAAAATTTGTTTATTTTAGAGCAAGATTTTTAATCTCAAGTACTAGAGATTTCAGTTCTGGATGGGCTGGGGAATTCTTAGCTTGTTAAGTACAGCTTGTTAAGTTGAAAAACAAAACCATCTATGGGAAGGGCTGCAGGGGACCTGAATTCGATTGCATTTTGCTCTCATATCTTGAGCAGTGTTGGAAGAGACCACGATGAGGATGAAAGTCATGTTGACAGAATCCAGAGCAACTTGGCCAAAAGAGCCCTCACCTTTCTGCTCTCCACACCTCAGACACGCACACCAGATCATTTACGACTCATGCTGAGACTTCTCCACACCCATCCTGCCCAGGCAGGGGTAAAGATCTGGGCAGCCTCTCTGAGAGCCATGTATGGGCTGGGCTGGCCTCCCCCAAACATGGCTCACAGAAATCTGACCCCCTACATTAGAATGTGAGAAGATGAGGGAGATTTCACTTTGATTTAAATTAAGCTGGGTATTTCCCATATTTTACTGTTCATAAAAAGCTGCATTTGTCTTATTATGAAACATCTTCATATCTATACAGAAGGGCTTTGAAGATTGATACATTTTCCCAAGTATAGCAGGGTTTATAGCAGTGCAGAGAAGAAAGAAGGCATCTTCAGGGTAGCTTTGAGTTGTGCTCTAGCAGATGCACTAGGAGGAGCTCATCTCTGGATGCACAGTACCCACCCCTGCTGTGTGCTGGCAGTGATCATAAAGCCAACATGTGGTGCATCACACCCTCTCCAGAAACATCTCTGAGCCCTTTTCCTGAAATAACTCATGAAATATTCTACACTCCTCGCGGATGGTAGGCCATGTCACAATCCTCATTTTATGCAGGAGGGTGGGTGATACAGCTAGGAGGTGGGGAACGAGATAGAACCTGGCACTCTGGCACCAGAATCTAGGACTGAAACCACTGCATCCCATCAACTTATTTCAATAACAAATGAGATCGGCTCTGCCTTTGAAGGAAAGTACTACCAGGTGGAAGGAGGAAGTAGTCCTGCTCGTGTACAGCATGGGAGGACAGCGCTCGTGGCTCAGTGGAGAGGGATGTAAGGTCACGGTTCTGAGTGGAAGCATCCGCACTGCAGGAAGGCATGAAAACAGAGCAAAGAGCAGAGCAGCTGTTTGGTTCTGGGAACTGAACAGAAAGTCAAATGTCTTACCTAAGTGCTGTATTTAATTCCTGCATTGTTTCATTGCGGTGTTTACATCTCTAGACACACTTGCATCAAAACTTGGCAAAACTGGGCTTTTTTCTGAGTAAGCTTTCCAGAATGGTTGCTGCCCACCAGCTGCCCAAAATGGGAGGCCCTCCCAAACCCTGGTTTTTCCTTAACCAAGGCCATTTCTGTTTGTTAGGACCTTAATGACATCATTATTCTGCTCTGGAAGGCAGCATACAGTGTGTATTATACATTCTATTGAAGAAATGTATAAACAATGAAGGGGGACCCATTATCCAAATGCATCATTAGCAGGATGATTTTATTTTATCTCAGTGCTACTTATTTTTCCAACATTACTTTGCGGACAAAGGTCCATATAATCAAAGCTATGGTTTTTTCAGGAGGCATGTATGGATGTGAGAGTTGGACCATAAAGAAAACTGAGCACCACCGAATAGATGCTTTTGAACTGTGGTGTTGGATAAGACTCTTGAGAGTCCCTTGGACTCAAGGAAATCAAACCAGTCAATTCTAAAGGAAATCAATCCTGAATATTCATTGGCGGGACTCATGCTGAAGCTGAAGGTCCAATACTTTGGCCACCTGATGCGAAGAACTGACTCATTGGAAATGACGCTGATGCCGGGAAAGATTGAAGACAGGAGGAGAAGGGGACAACAGAGAATGAGATGTTTGGATGGCATCACTGACTCAATGGACACGAGTTTGAGCAAACTCCGGGAGATAGTGAAGGACAGGGAAGCCTGGTGTGCTGCAGTCCATGGGGTCGCAAAGAGTTGGACATGACTGAGTGACTAAACAACAACTTATTGTCACTTTGCCAGAATGAGACACTGGGCAAGGCTGATTTAGATTGGAGAACTTCTTTTTTTTTTTTTTTTTAAACTTTACATAATTGTATTAGTTTTGCCAAATATCAAAATGAATCCGCCACAGGTATACATGTGTTCCCCATCCTGAACCCTCCTCCCTCCTCCCTCCCCATACCATCCCTCTGGGTCGTCCCAGTGCACTAGCCCCAAGCATCCAGTATCATGCATCGAACCTGGACTGGCAACTCGTTTCTTCTGAGCTGAATGGGACACTAGTGTGAGTGAGTTAGTGAGGAAGACTGGGTTGGGAAGTCTGAAGAGGGGCTGGGGCAGGGGGACCTAAGAGCAGGGGCAGCCTGCTCTATGCACTTGAGAGCCACCCTGGAAATACTCTGCTTTCTTCTGTTGGGGATACGTGTTGAAAAGTAAGTCATGTTGACAGAGTGGATTATTTTCATCTCTTGGCCATGGAGAATTGGTTCCAGGAACTTCTCAGATACCAAAATCCACAGATGCTCAGGTCTCATATATAAAACGGGCTAGTGCTTGCATATAACCTGGGTGCATCCTCCCTTATACTTTAAATCATCTCTAGATTACTTAAAATGCCTATTTATTATTAGTGTTATTACTTATAATACTATGTAAATTCTATGTAAATAGATGCCCAAATTCAAGTTTTACCTTTTGGAACTTTCTAGAATTTTTTCTCCAAATAGTTTCAATCCCAGATTGGTTGAATCCATGGATGGATAATCCATGGATATGGAGGGCTGTCTGGTTATATATAGAAGATTTTCTTCACATGAGGAGGTCAAGAAAAAAGTATGAATTCCAAGATGACACCAAGATTCATTTCCAAGAAAGAAAGGGTGAACAGTGACGTAATAATTAAGGTGGTATTTCTTAGCTGTCCTTAACTGGCAGGATTCACCAGGACCTATATTACATGTTTGAGCAAGTCTGGAATCCGTGTGCTGCAACAATATGCACAATTTTGGCCTTGGTCCCAAGCCCTAGAGAAAAAGAAAGGCAGAGACCGCTCAGCCGTCTGAGCTGTCCTAGTGAAACTACTGCCATCTCCGGCAGGGGACATTGGAGGTCACTTGTTCAAGGACAGACATCTGGTCCAGACTCACTTCTGGAGTCCATGGGAACTGGGCCATTCCTGGGTCAGAGATGGAGGTGAAGGCCGCAGCAAACCACACTCTCACACACACTCACAGGTAACAGCCAGCAGGGACTTGTGCCCAAGCCCTAGTCCCCTCCTCGAGGAAAATACAACAGAGAATTGCTGACCCCTGTTTCCGGCAACTTGATTCAAGCAAAATCAAGTCAACAAATAACTTCAAGAAGAAAAACGGGGAAGGGTGCAGCACGTGGTAAAAAGTGCTACCTTGGTATGAAGTGGGGGAAGGGCAGCACCCCTGATGCCTGGTGCCTGTGCGCTGAGTCGTGTCCGGCTCCATGTGACCCTGGGCATTATAGCCTTCCAGGCCCCTCTGTCCAAGGGATTCCCCAGGCAAGAATCCTGCAGTGGGTTGCCATGCCCTCCTCCAGGGGATCTTCCAGACCCAGGGATCAAACCCGCATCTCTTATGTCTCCTGCATTGGCAAGTAGGTTCTTTCCCACTAGTACTACCTGAGAAGCCCCTGTTGCCTCCTAACTAAAGCCAAACAAAGCCATGTTTAGGTCACCAGCTCACTTAATAACTGTATGGTAAAGTTATTCAACCTCTCTGAACCTCACTTTCTTCATATGTAAAACAGAAATAAATCATAGGAGCTGTCTCAGTGTGTTCTTGGAAGAATTAAGGTAAGGCCCAGGACATAGCACTTATTAAGCATTTCCATGGATGCTCTTCCTGAGGGTTACCTCCACCAGTGGAGACCAGGCCCCTCTCAGATGGGTGCACAGGATCCCAAACTTGCCAAGAGATCTGGTGATTTCAGTAAATCAGATCCCACCCACAGCAAGATTCCAAGGCAGAGGCAAAGCCTTGCCATCCAGACTGGCAAAGCCATGCCATGTATTAGCAACCACAGATTCTCCTTGGTCACAGATCCACTTTTTCTTGGTGACAAAGCAAGATCAAACCTTCAGAGACTGGGGTGTCATTCATTTTAAAATGTGAGAGAAAATCTAGAACAAGGTCAAAGTTTTCTCTCTCTGTTTGCACAGTAAAGTACTACTTATATACTGTAAATTTCATTTCTTTTAGGCGCACAGTTCTGAATTTTGACTAATGTACACAGTCATGTAACCACCAGTACAATCAAGATATCAAATATTTCATTACCCTTGAGCCTTCAGTCCTAACAATCACTGATAATTTCTAATCCTATCATTTGTCCTTTCTCAGAAATCATAGAAATAGAATTATACAGTATGTAGCTATTTGTGTCTTTCTCCTTACACTTAACCATACTTTTGAGATTCAAAAAACATTGCATTTTTAAAAAATTTTTATTGGAGTGTAGTTGCTCTGTAATGTTGTTAGTTTCTACTGTACTGCAAAGTGAATCAGCTATATGTACACATATATCCCCTCTTTTTGAATTTCCTTCCCATTTAGGTCACCACAGAGCACTGAGTAGGGTTCCCTGTGCTGTACAGCAGGTTCTCCTTAGTCAACTGTTTTATACATCAGTTAGTGCGGTTCAGTCGCTCAGTCGTGTCCAACTGTTTGCAACCCCATGAATCGCAGCACGCCAGGCCTCCCTGTCATCACCAACTCCCACCTTCAATCTTTCCCAATATCAGGATCTTTTCAAGTGAGTCAGTTCATCGCATCAGGTGGCCAAAGTATTGGAGTTTCAGCTTCAGCATCAGTCCTTCCAGTGGATATTCAGGACTGATTTCCTTTAGAATGGACTGGTTGGATCTCCTTGCAGTCCAAGGGACTCTCAAGAGTCTTCTCCAAGACTACACCACACAAAAGCATCAATTCTTTGGCGCTCAGCTTTCTTTATAGTCCAACTCTCACATCCATACATGACTACTGGAAAAAAAACACAGCTTTGACTAGATGTACCTTTGTTGGTGAAGTAATGTCTCTAATTTTTAATACGCTATCTAGGTTGGTCATAACTTTTCTTCCAAGGAGCATCTTTTAATTTCACGACTGCAATCACCATCTGCAGTGATTTTGAAGCCAAAAAAATAATAATAATAATAAATAAAGTCTGTCACCGTTTCCATTGTTTCCCTATCTATTTGCCATGAAGTGTTGGGACTGGATGCCATGATCTTAGTTTTCTGAATGTTGAGCTTTAAGCCAACTTTTTCACTCTCCTCTTTCACTTTCATCAAAAGGCTTTTTAGTTCTTCTTTTCCTGCCATAAGGGTGGTGTCATCTGCATATCTGAGATTATTGATATTTCTCTGGGCAATCTTGATTCCAGCTTGTGTTTCATCCAGCCCAGCATTTCTCATGATGCATATAATAAGCAGGGTGACAATATACAGCCTTGACATACTCCTTTCCCAATTTGGAATCAGTCTGTTGTTCCATGTCCAGTTCTAACTGCTGCTTCTTGCTCTGCATACAGATTTCTCAGGATGCAAGTCAGGTGGTCTGGTATTCCCAATCTCTTTAAGAATTTTCCACAGTTTGTTATGATCCACACAGTCAAAGGTTTTGGTGTAGTCCATAAAACAGATGTAGATGTGTTTCTGGAACTCTCTTGCTTTTTTCGATGATCCAACGGATGTTGGCAATTTGATCTCTGGTTCCTCTGCCTTTTCTAAATCCAGCTTGAACATCTGGAAGTACACAGTGCATGTACTGTTGAAGCCTGGCTTGGAGAATTTTGAGCATTACTTTGCTAGCCTGTGAGATGGGACCTTTTGAAGGAGTTTTCCATTATCTTCATTTACCTCCACCATAGTTTGGCCTCAGGTCAAATAACAGGGAGCGAGCACAGCCACACCCATTGACAAAAAAATTGGATTAAAGATTTACTGAGCATGGCCCTGCCCATCAGAACAAGACCCAGTTTCCCCCTCAGTCAGTCTCTCCCATCAAGAAGCTTCCATAAGCCTCTTATCCTTCTCCATCAGAGGGCAGACAGACTGAAAACCATAGTCACAGAAAACTAACCAATCCGATCAGAAGGTCCACAGCCTTGTCTAACTCAATGAAACTATGAGGTATGCCATGTAGGGCCACCCAAGACGGACAGATCATGGTGGAAAGTTCTGACAAAATGTGGCCCCCTGGAGAAAGGAATGGCAAACCACTTCAGTATTCTTGCCTTGAGAGCTCCATGAACAGTACTGAAAAGGCAAATAGGTTCATCTGTCCCGTTTTTCTAGATTGCACATACTCTACATTCTACACGGGTTGCTTCCAGATTTGGCAATACTGAATAAACTGATAAAAACATTTCACATACAAGTTTATGTGAAGACCTATGCTTTCATTTTTCTTGAGAAAATACCTAGGATTTTTATTTCTGGGTAAAATTGAATGCCTAACTTCATAAGAAATTTAACAACCTTTATTCAAAGTAACGATAACATTTTGCATTCATGTATATTCATACTCTGCTGCCTTGTCAGCCCTTAATATTATTTTTTGTTTCCTGTTTTGGGTGTTGTTTTTTGTTTTTAGCCATTCCAATAGGTGTGTAATAATACACCAATATTTTTTTCTTTTTTAATTGAGATATGATTGATGTTATTTTATAAGTTGCAGGTGTACAACATAGTGAGTCACAATTTTTAATGATTATGCTCCATTTATAGTTATTATAAACTATTGGCTATATTCCCTGTGTTGTACAATTTGTCCATGTAACTTAGATTTATTTTGTATGTACTAGTTTACACCTTTTAACCCCCTAGCTACCTCCTTCTCACCCCTCTCCCCTTCTTTCTCCTCGCTGCTGACCAGTAGTTTGTTCTATTTGAGTCTGTTTCCTTTTTGTTATATCCCTAGTTTGTTTGGTTTTTTAATTACACATGAAAGTCACTCTTATCTCAGTTTAACTTATTTTACTTAACATAACACCCTCCAAGTCCATCCATGTTGTTGGAAATGGCATATTTTTATTCTTTTTCATGGCTGAATAGTATTCTATTGTATATGTATATACTTCTTTTTTATTCATTCATCTTTTGACAGATACTTTAGTTGCTTCCATATCTCAGCAATTGTAAATAATGTTGCTATGAAAATTGGGGTGTATAAATTTTTTCAAATTAGTGTTGTTGTTGTTTTTCAGATATATTCCCAGGAATGGAATTACTCAATCATATGATAATTTCATTTTTAATTTTTTGAGAAACCACCATACTGCTTTCCACAGAGACTGCACCAATTTATATTCCCACCAATACTGTATGAAGGTTTCCTTTTCTCTACATCCTTGCTAACATTTGTTATTGATGGTCTTTTTAGTGATAGCCATTCTGAAAGGTGGGATGTCACATCTCTTTTTGCTTTTAATTTGCTTTTCTCTGATTATTGGGCCTATATTATATGTTTTCATGTGTCTGTTGTCCTTCTGTATGTCTTCTGTGGAAAAATGTCTACTTGGGTGTTCTGCCCATTTTTAATCTGGCTGTTTGTTTTGCTTTGTGTTTTGATTTTGAGTTGTATGAGCTGTTTATATATTTCAGATATTAACTTCTTATGAGTCATATCATGAGCAAATATTTCCTCCCATTCAATAGGTTGTCTTTTAATTTTGTCAATGGTTTCCTCTGCAAAAGGGTTAAGTCTATTAGATCCCATTTGTTCATTTTTCTTTTATTTCCTTTGCTTTAGGAGACAGATCCAAAAAACATTGCTATGATTCATGTCCAACAATGTCCTGCCTAGGTTTTATTCTAGGAATTTCATGGTTTCTGGTCCTACATTTAGGTCTTTAATTCATTTGGAATTAATGTTTGCATATGGTATGAGAAAACATTCTAATTTCATTTTTTACATGTAGCTGTCCAGTTTTCCCAGCACCACTCATTAAATAGACTTCTTCTCCATTATATATTCTTATCTCCTTTGTCATACATTAATTAGCCATAAGTATGTGGATTTACTTCTAGGCCCTCATTTCTGTTCCATTAATTTCTCTGTCTGTTTTTGTGCGAGTACCATACTGTTTTAGTTACTGTAGCTTTGCAATAAAATCTGAAGTCAAAGACTATGATTCCTCCAGCTCTGTTGTTCTTTCTCAAGATTGTTTTGGCTATTTGTGTTTCCATACAAAAAAATTTTTAGTTGTTTGTTCTGCTTCTGTGAAAAATGTCTTTAGTATTTTGATAGGGATGATGTTTTTTAGTTTGTGTTTTACTCATGACTGTAATATGTAACAGTAATATGTAGCATCTTTTCATATGCATATTTGCCTTTCAGATCACTTCTTAATTAAAATGTCTGTTTAAATCTTTTGCCCATTAAAAAAAATAAATAAATAAATCTTTTGCCCATTTTTAAAAATTAGATTGTTTTCTTTCTGAGATTTGAGATTTTTTTTTCATAGATTCTTGTTATCAGTCTTCTTTCAGGTACATGGTTTACAAGTCTTTTCTTTCCATTTTCATACTGGTGACTTTTAATGATCAGAAATTTTAAATTTTTATAAAGTCCAATGTAAAATTTTCTTTTATAGTTTCTGTTTTTGTATTCTATCTAAAAACACCTTTGCCTAATTCAAAGTCACAAAGATTTTCTTCTACACATTTGTTTAGAGGTTTTATAGTTTTATGTTTTATATTAGTTCTATGATTCATTTAAAGTTAATATTTATAAAATCTGAGATATAGATCAATGTTAGGTTTTGTGTGTGTTTTTTTTGTTTTTTTTTTTTGCATGTTCACCCAGTTTTCCTAGTATCATTTGCTAGAGACTATCTTTTTGTCATTGAATTGTCTTTGTCTTTTTATTAAAAATCAATTGATCATATTTGCAATGTATTTCTAGACTCTGTTGTGTTCTGTTAAACTGTATGTCCAAATTTTTGCCAACACCACAGTTTTGATTACTGTATCTTTATAGTAATTCAAGCATTCTGAATCCTCCAATTCATCTTGGCTTCAGATCCTTTTTGTTTTCCATGTACACTTTAGAACAAACTTCTTGATTTCTACAAAAAAAGAGAAAAAACCTAGCTAAGATTTTGATTTGATTAGGATGATGTTGTAGCTACAAACTTCTTTGTGTAAAGAACTGACAGCTTAACACTACTGAATCATCCAATCTATTAATCCATGTATATGTCTCCATTTATTTAGATCTTTTTTACATATTTTGCTAGATTAATTCCTAAAAGTATTATTTTATGATTTAAGTTGCTATTGTTATTGTTGTTTGGGTACTATTATAAATTGAAATAAAGAATTGCTGTTTGTTATTCCAACACTTAATAATTTATTACTAATGTGTAAAGGTGCAATTGATTTTAGTGTAATGGATTGTATCCTGCAACTTAATGAAATTCATTTATTGGATTTAATAACATTTTTCTAGATTGAGATTTTTATATGTAAACAACCATGTCATCTGAGAATAGGCAGTTCATTGCTTCCTTTACAATACAAGTTCCTTGTATTTCCTTTTCTTACATTATTGAACTGACTAGAACCTACAGCGCATTGATTAATTGGTATAATAAGAGCAGACATGCTTGCCTTGACAATCTTAGGGAGAAATATTCATATGATGTTCACATAATATATTATGTATATCTTTAGATTTTTCACAGGTACTCTTTACCAGGTTAAGAAAGTTCTATTTCCTGCTTGCTGAGAATTTTTATTCTGAATAAATGTTGAATTCTGTTACATAATTTTCCTGTATCTAATCAAAATGATCACATGGTTTTTCCTTTCTAGGCTGTTGAATTACATTACTTTTCAAACATCAAACCAACCTTCATTCCTGAGAGAAACCCCATTTGGTCATGATGTATTGTCATTTCTATATATTATATTCAATTTATTATTTTTAAAGGATTTCCATTTTTATGTTTGTGGGTGATGTTGGTCTGTACTTTTCTCATAATGTCATTCTCTGGTTTTTGTCATTAGAGTGATGCTAGTTTCACAATAAACCAGGAGAGTCAGTGTGATCAGACATCTGGGAAAGAGCTGTTTGCTCTTTCTCCATCTGGCTTTTAGTTGTGGTTCTAGAGTTGAAAGAACTGTCATGTCTCTTCAGCAGAAATCTGCATTTGAAGGGAAATGGATGTTGATTTTCAGCATAACCATTAGAAATTAAGAAAACAAAATCTCACAGTTATGGGGATCTTTTCTTCTGAGTGACAAAAAGACTATGCCATTTATACAATGGCAGAAACAGATCTGTCGGTGACTGACCAGTGTTTTTTGTTTAGGTTCCTTCGTCATCATATCTAAGGAGCATGGGAGAAACAATATTGATTCAATAGTTACCACTCTCAGAAACTGAAATTAAAGTGCCGGGATGACCACTAAATTTTCACTTTGTCTGGGTATTTAGATGAGAGCATGCTTTCTCCATGCTAAGGAAGTACACTTTGATGATTCACATTTCTATGGAGAAAAATATAGATTAGTGCTTCCAACAAGATTTTCTCTTATGATGAAAAAGGTCCATATTTGTGATATTGTTAGGGTAGGCATTAGTCATATGTGGCTACCAAGCTTTTGAAAATGAAACTGGAGTGACTAAGAAAGTAAATTTTAATTTTATTTCAATTTTTAAAGTTTAGATATAAAACCACATGTGGCTAGTGACTACCAAATTGGACAGTACAACAATAGAATGCTAGTTTTGCCTCTTGAAAAGTTTTAAGAACAGAAGTTTTCACTAAGGAAAGACCAAAAGAAAAAAACTTGGGAACAAAGTTGTAAGTTCAGAGATACAAGCTTTACTGTACAACCTGTAGGTAAAATTTCCATCAGACTGCAAACTAATGGAATCTCAATGCTTCTTCAGTTCAGTTCAGTCACTCAGACATGTCCAACTCTTTGCAACCCCTTGGACTGCAGCACGCCAGGCCTCCCTGTCTATCACCAACTCAATGCTTCTTAAGTGAATTCTATTCTGATTCACTTTGGTATTATTACCATCATACTGGCAAAAGTACCAAGCTGACAATGGATGGCAATATTATTGTTTTTTTGGAAACAGATGTTCTTCTGGTGCTCTGTACTTTTATATTTATATTCTCTATGGGAAGCATCAAATTGACTATTCAAAGTGACTTCTTTAAAGTTCGATTCCCACACACTGAATACATGTTTTGGCTCTTGTAGCGTGAATGCCTGAACTTTATATCACCAATAGAAGATTCAAAAAGGAATCAAACTTCATTTTTGTTGTTTGTTTCTTGCTGTTTAATTTCATTTTCTATCTTTACTTCTCTTTCTCTTTCTTTCTTTCATATTTATTTCTTAATAACTAAGCTGGATGAGGGGAACAATTAAAAATAGATGGCATGCTTGGGGGTGGCATTGAGCTTGACTCCACTTCTATGCATTTCTCTCAAAGGACCCTTTATGTTAAATCACTTACTTGCTATCAGAGATACTCAGTGAACACAACTTAGAGATTCATCAAAATGACAAAACTGAGCAGCTCCAGGGCAGGAAAAGGTCACCAGACTCTGTACAGCGCTTGATCTGTTTGAGTCCTTAACAAATGCTCTCAGGACGGTGATGCCTTTGTTCTCATCTATTCTGGTGGAAATGATTTAGTGAATGGTCTGCACCTTTCTCTCCCGTCAATGTCACCCTTGACCCCTCACCCCCACCCTTTCACATTAGATCTTTTTGCTTCACTGGCCTTTCCGGATGAGGAAGAGTCTCACCAAATCAAGAATGCACCTTTTGAGAAGAGGTCAGTTAGTCCTGGGGAGTAATGAGGACTAAGCTGCTCTCTCCACTTTGACCGTTGATTTAAACACTATTCACAGGCTCCAGGGTGCGAATGAGGCAGCACTCTGGGAACTGATGAGGGACTTCCCCCTCCACTCCCATAACCCATGCCCAGTCACCCCAGAGAATCAGCCACCAGCCAGAGCTCCCTCCCGCCCAGCCACATGGTAACCAAAACAAGCCCCTTCTGTGTACACTTTCTGTGGCGTGTAATTGCCAGCTGGTGAAAGAGAAGAATAGAAAGGAAATGGATGGAGAGAGCTCTGACAGAATGATCACAACAAGGATTCTGAGGCACCAACCCTACATGCCAAGAGCCAAATCTATGGCATGGCCCAGACCTGCAGGCTGGAAAGTGCAGGAACCACTCCATCACAATGTGGCCTCTTCGCCGATGCCATGCACACCACAAGGGCAGTTTGTGCATCCTAAAGCCACTGACCCTCAGAGTCAGGAGGCCATGAAGGTTCTTTACCCTGTCTCAGCTTGAAGATTCCCCTTCAGATCCTTCACAAGTGGCCACCAAGGAGACACCACTATTTCCCTAGAATAGATCCAAATTGAACCAAATAATTCATAGTTTATCAAACTTTCCTTGATTTT
>NW_011494718.1:2722371-2749233 GCF_000754665.1 Bison bison bison
TTCCTTGATTTTATTATTTCTTCCCCAAGATAAATTCCTATGGTCCTTTCAATTGTGCCTCATAAGGTGTAACAGGTTATTCCCTGTCCTGGTCACTCTCATAGTCTCAAGGTCAGTAAGGACATTAAAGCTCAGCCATATCTATACTGACATCTTTCAGTTCAGTTCAGTTCAGTCGCTCAGTCGTGTCCTACTCTTTATGACCCCATGAATCACAGCACACCAGGGGTCCCTGTCCATCACCAACTCCCAGAGTTTACCCAAACTCATCTCCATCAAGTCAGTGATGCCATCCAGCCATCTCATCCTCTGTCGTCCCCTTCTCCTCCTGCCCCCAATCCCTCCCAGCATCAGAGTCTTTTCCAATGAGTCAACTCTTCGCATGAGGTGGCCAAAGTATTGGAGTTTCAGCCTCAGCATCAGTCCTTCCAATGAACACCCAGGACTGATCTCCTTTAGGATGGATTGGTTGGATCTCCTTGCAGTCCAAGGGACTCTCAAGAGTCTTCTCCAGCACCACAGTTCAAAAGCATCAATTCTTTGGCGCTCAGCTTTCTTCACAGTCCAACTCTCACATCCATACATGACCACTGGAAAAACCATAGCCTTGACCAGACGGACCCTTGTTGACAAAGTAATGTCTCTGCTTTTGAATATGCTATCTAGGTTGGTCATAACTTTCCTTCCAAGGAGCAAGCGTCTTTTAATTTCATGGCTGCAGTCACCATCTGCAGTGATTTTGGAGCCCCAAAAAATAAAGTCTGACACTGTTTCCACTGTTTCCCCATCTATTTGCCATGAAGTGATGGGACCAGATGCCATGATCTTAGTTTTCTGAATGTTGAGTTTTTTTTTTTGTTTTTTTTTTACTGACCTCTAAATGTTTTATTGGAGTTTAGCAGAGTAGGATCTGAGGTATGTGAAGATTGTGGAGGTAGGAGGTCAGGGGAAGGGACAGTATCTTTAATCTATCGCTGAAGCAGAATTGAGTTAGGGTAGGAGTAGTGGAGGCAGGAACTAGGTTTCTCACTGTGGAAGAACTTCAGTCTTAGAAATGTGTTAAGTTGCTTCAGTCATGTCTGATTCTTTGTGAGCCTCTGGACTATAGCCCACTAGGCTCTTCTGTCCATGGGATTCTCCAACGTACTAGAGTGTGTTGCCTGCTCTCCTCCAGGGTATCTTCTCAACCCAGGGACCAAACCTGCATCTCTTATGCCTTCTGCATTGGCAGGTGGGCTCTTTACTACTAGCACCACCTGGGAATAATCGTTTAATTTTTGAGCACCTTTTCAGAACTGTACCAGGCATTTCCCATATATTAATCCTTACAATAAAAATAAACCTTGCTGTTCTCATATGCAATGAAAGTGTGAGGCTCATAGAGAGGTAAGTGATTTGTCCAAGGTCGTATAGTTAATAAGTGGCAAATAACGTGTTAATCCAAAATTTCTGACTTAGAATCATATCTCCTGATCAATACTACATCCTCAAAACATACAAACTATCAAGGTTCAGATATTCTCTGTTTTGACCTTTCAGATCTGTCCAATCATTCCTCTTTGGTCTGATGCTTCTTGGCTTAGCTTATTACCTGTATGACCTTCGATTTCTTCATGATCATTCCAGACTTTCTGCTCTGAACTTGTATATCTTCCTGATACCACAAACTAGCCTGAGTCCCTGGAGATCCCCTTGTTGTTATGTGTGAACATACACTTGAGCCCCCTCAAGAGAAAGGGAGATTCCAGCCCCTTGAATCACTGAGTCCACGTGTTTCTTCCCAGAAAGTTCTGTGAAATGATACTCTTGGTGGTAAAGAGAAAATTTAGCTCTTTATCTCTAGGCTTCCAAACACCACTAGGTGAGTTTTAAATTCTCCAAATTTTTCTGCTAAATGTTCATGTAAGTGTGTATGTGATTTTTCTCAAAGAGTTCAAAGTCCCATGGATGTTTCCTGAGTTGTCAGAAAGTGAAAGAAAAACTAGAACAAGCATCCAGTTGTTTAAAGGCTCATTAAATTGGCTTTTAGCTCATACCCAAATGATGTAGTCAAATCTCCAGAGACCTTTTTAAGCTATCCTGCTTGTAATGCAATTCAGTTGATTGAGAGCCATTAGAAAGTTCACAGTAGAAATCCACTGAAGTTGAACACGGCCATGGTATTCTGACTGAAGAACCCGTTTCTCATGAACTGAAGACAACTTTGTACTTTACCAACTGTTTCATAGACTAGGGCCTCAGGTCGTTCAGTCTTTGCAAGTTACAGCATTCAGGTAAACACAGCCCAACAAATACAAGTAATTAAAAGCAATTCCCATCTTTTTGTGAATATCTTAAAAGATGTCAAAGAGAACCAATTTATTACAACAGTGTTTCTTAAAAGTCTCTATTATTTTTCTTCTCAATATTAGTCAAATTCCCAACTTCTTCAAAGCTTCTCCCTACATACTTTACTTTCGACTTCCAGTCCCCAAATCTTCCTCTAAAATTAAGTTGGCACAGACCTATTCTTTCTTCTTGATATCCCCTACCCAGAGATTTTCTTGGAACCCACAGGAGTCCACTCTTTCTTCATTCATGTGCAGTCTCCCAGTGCGAGGTAGTTAATGCCCTATGGATAAACCTTGACTATGGAGAATAGGAGCAGATTGATAAATGTTTCCTTGTTTCTTCCCCTTTGCATTTCATAAGCATTTCACATTGTCCTAGAGAGGGAATTTGTGAGATACTTAATATCTTGTAGTAAATTCCTCTTTTTTTCTTTTCTTTTTTTTTTTTTTATGTGAAGTAGTCAGAGTGAATTATGTTGTTTGCAA
Source organism: Bison bison bison (assembly GCF_000754665.1). NCBI lineage: Eukaryota > Metazoa > Chordata > Mammalia > Artiodactyla > Bovidae > Bison > Bison bison. Next base: position 2,725,188 of record NW_011494718.1, read on the forward strand.
TCAAGAATTACATCCAATAAAGATTCCAACAGTAGTTGTTTGAGTTCCAGTGTCCCTGGGTCCTTGACAACACTGGTTATTATCAATTAAAAGAAGCAAACAAAATGAAACAAAAATGTTTCCTTAGGGTCCAGACTTATAGGACAAAAAAAGCAAATAAATTTTTACAGAGTGCCCACAGTTGAGCAAGCTCTTAACTGTGTAGCTACAAACTGGGTTTGGGATTCATTTAAACCAGTGATCATAGGAATTTAGCGGGAAGGCCATTTCCATCCTTTTATTACTCTGATCATTTCATATTGTGACCCCAGGTTTCATGTGATGCTTGGTGGAAAACATGTGTTTTGCAAAGCATGACTGTTTCTGGTTGGTAAACAAGAAGATGGATTTTTCTGACCTGCTGGAGGATATCATGGATTCCTTCTCTACTGAGGAACCAATTCCCAAGGCATTTATCCAAATTGCCTTGCCTCATGACAGCTTCTCAAACTCATCTATTAATGTACCCCTAACAGTAGAGCAAATATATTCCCTTTGGGATACAGAGGCAGGGTAAGGAGTGTCACAGTTTGAATTTTAAGATGTTTTTTGAAATTTTGTTCGTATCAAAAAATTAATTTAAATTTTACATTCTGTTCTCTAAAATGCCAAATCTACATTTACATTAAAATAATAAGCAAAGTTGTTTAACTAAGGAGAATTTCCATTAAATAAATTAGATGGAAAAATGCATCTATCTCTGCTCCATCCCAAAATGAATTGACCTGATTCAGATGTCAAATATGTTAGTCACACCTCAGTTTGAAACTTACTTCCCTCTATGTCAGCATAGTTAGTCAGTGACCATCAGGTGCATTAAATACAGAGACCAAAATTAATAAACGAAAAAGATGAAACAAAGACCAGACTGGGGCAGAAGGAAACTTAAACTTTAATGTAAAATCTTCAGAGATAAAAGAAAACATTGCCTACTTGAATAGCAGTAACAATAATAGGATGTTATTTAAAAAAAAGAGACACTTTCAGAGAACAGGAAAGCGCTCTCATGAATACATGCAAGATAAATTTTAAAAAGAAGGTAAATTTGAGGAAGTCTTCATAGAAGTAGAACAAAAAATGATAACAAATGGGGAAACAGAAGAAAAAAGAATTTTTAGAATAGAAGATCAATTCAGAAAGTCTGATCTCTGACTAATAGAAGTTCCAGAAAGAACACCAAGTAAACAGAAGTTAAAAAAATCAGATAGTATTGGAAACTTTCCCAGAACTAAAGGCCATGAATTTCAGAACTGAAAGGGTCCACTGAGTGCTCAGGACAATAAATAAAAAACAGACCATACCAAGGCAAACCACTGTGAAATGTCTGAATATTGGAAATAAAGAAAAATAGCTTAATAAATCCCAGAGAGAAAAAATAGGTCATATACCAAAGGCCAAGAATCAGCAAAGCATTAGATTTTCTAAAAACACCTTGAAATTTAGAAGATTCTGGAGTAATATTATCAATATTTCAAAATCTAAAAATATCTTCAATCTAGGATTTTATAGGCCACTGAACTATAATTTATGTAATTGTACAATAAAAGTTTTCTGATACTCAAGGCCTCAAAAAATTTACTTCCTATGTACCTTATGTAGAAAGTAACTGGAAGATGTGTTCCATAAAAACAAGAAAGTAAACAGAGATAAAAAAGAATGCAAGATGCCCAGGAAATGAGGAGTATAATCTCAGGTAGAGACACGAAAAGAATTCTTTGAATAACAATAATGGAAATACCTAAGTCAGTGTATATAGGAGGCTTTGAAAGTCCTCAACTTTGGGTTGGAGGAGGAAATTAATTAATCCAGAAACAATGTCTCCAAGAGATTTAAAAAAAAAAAAAGTGCCAGTTCCTAAAGACATGTTCTTCTGAAGAAATACGCAAACTAATTAGTGTAAGAACGTAACACCAACCAGATTTTTTTAAGACAATTTGAACTCCAGGAAAAACAAAAAGCTGTACAAAAAGAACATGTAATCATAGCTATGAGCAGTATTTATACTATCCTAAAAATGCATTTACACTGGGTACTAATTTAACAAGTAATTATGGCTTAACTGCACTGAGAGTATGAATCTTAGAGTACATGTGTGTAAGAGAGTTCAACTTCCATTTTTCATAAGAAAAGTCAATCATTATAATGTGAAGTAGCAGTATTGTTCTATTATTTAGAAAGATGGAGCAAAATGCCAAGAAATGAAAGCAGATGCCTCTGGGGAGCATGAGGGAATGACCAGGCAGGGGACTGCTACTTTATTTAAGTCTTATATTACTATTTTTTTTAATTATGGTAATAAAAGTAATATATGTATATTACTTTTGGCAAATATATTTAAAGAAAGAAACAGCAAATCAAAATTCTAATGGAAACCCCCAGATTTAATGTGTCAAGAATTAATATAAAGTTAAAACATAAAATGGGAGGAGGGGTGGGCATCAGATTCCAACAAAATATCTCCTTGACCTCTCTGGGCCAGATCAAGCCTCTGAGTAATAGAAAGGCTTTGAAAGGAAGGGAATAAAGAGTTCCTTTCTTCCTTCCCTTGGTGGACAATTTTCAGAGATCATTGCAACTGGTCCTCACCACAACTTTTAGGAATAAAGGTAGTGATTTTCTAGGTGAGAGACAAGTCCCTAAAGGATGAAGCATTTAACTACAGATATTGTTTATATGTTTTAGCATAAGCCCCAGGCAGTCTGTGGATGGATTTTCCAACTTGTGATACACTTGAAGCCATTTTACAGATAGGAAAACTGAGGCTTGGCAGATCAAGGGGCTTAAGCAAGTCCTACAAATAGTAAGTGGCAGAGCTACAATATGGTGCTAGCCTCCAATACAACAGCCTACTCTGCACCACTGGAGCACATGGAGATTGTGTTTTAATCCTGCTGGGAGCCCCAGGACCAAGCACCCTATGCCTGGCACACAGGACTTGCTCAAAGAAGCAGGCAAAGCCCTAAAGAGTTCTCATCTGGTTTATCAGCCCAAGAGAATTTTCAGCAGAACAAGCCACCAAATCCCTCCTCCCTCTACCTGCCATGCACTTGACCTGTGAAGAATCATGCAGATACAGCTTCTTCAGGTGGGCCCTCCAACAAAACAAGAGAGAGCCAACCAAAGTGGCCCAAAGAGTCAGCTTACAGACTGAGGGGCCAGGCTTTCACACTGAAATGTCAAACACTTTAAATTATAGGACAATAACCATTTGGTCTCAAAAAATAGCAAATTTAAACCTCTCATGGAAAAAAAAAATGAAATTGTGGAAACAATTTTGGAACCCACAGAACTTTTGAAAATGTCATTAACAAACTGTGAAATCAGGGAGATAAAAATCAGATGACCCAAGGGGGAATGGCAATGCCCCCAGCTCAGCCCCTCACACTGAGTCACGCAGAGTGGGGTTTCCACGCTGCAAGTCCAGGAGGCAGGGGGTCCAGAGCTAATGCATGTCTCCTGCTTCGCACCCCACCCAGGGCAGCAGCCTTTGGAAGGCACGGAATGAGAGAATTCGCCAGCAGTGAAGCTGGACGTCCTGGAGTTTGACAGCCCAGGACGTGGAAACGAGCACCGCAGAAACCTATTAGTAGGCATCTCTCGTTTTAACAGCAGAACGGTAACTGTTACATAGTGGGGCCAGAACATCATACGCAAAAGCACGTAGGCAGGACCCAACTGCCTATCCTTGTCTTCAAGAATGTGGTCCAACCATCTTTGCCCCTGAGACCCCTGAAAACCTGTAATATCTCCTAGGAGAGCACTCGTCCCTCCTTACCTAAATGCACATTGATGTAAGCATCCTATGAGAGGGCAGAAATGTAGGTTTTACAACTTGATTTGTTGGACGGTGTTTTGCTTGATGGCTGGGAGAAGCATTGTTATCGTGCTACTTGGCTTAAAAGTCTGTTCCTGCCCTGCAATTCAACAAGCCCAAAGTGTATTTATGCTTCAACTCAAAACAGTCTCCATCACATTCCTCATACTTAACTCTACCAAAGCATTTCAAATGCTGTGAGTCCAGATTACTTTTTTTTTCAAGTTCAGTAACTACAACCCTGGCTCCTCTATCTCTAGAATCCTTCTATATCAAACACAAGGCTTATGATAAAGATTGCCCCAGTGCTGATGGTGGAATCAAAATCAGCACAATTACTCTGAAAGATGGTCTGGCGCTATGTACTATAATGAAAGTGAAAGTCACTCAGTCATGTCCAAGTTCCAGTGTTCCCACATGCCGCAACTAGAAGTTCGTTCACGCGCTGCAACTAACGGTCCTGCACTTGGCAATGAAGATCAAAGATCCCACAAGCCACAACTAAGACTCAGCACGGCCAAATAAATAAATAAATAAAATTTTAAAAAGAAAGTCAAGTTCACCAATCCATTTTAAAGTGAAAGTGAAAGTTGCTCAGTCGTGTCCTACTCTTTGCGACCCCATGGACTATAGCGTCCATGGAATTCTCCAGGTCAGAATACTGGAGTGGGTAGCCTTTCCCTTTTCCAGGGGATTGTCCCAACCCAGGGATCAAACCCAGGTCTCCCACATTGCAGGCAGATTCTTCACCAACTGAGCCACAAGGGAAGCCCAAGACTACTGGAGTGGGTAGCCTATCCTTTCTCCAGCAGATCTTCCCCACCCAGAAATTGAACTGGGATCTCCTGCATTGCAGACAGATTATTTACCAACTGAGCTATCAGGAAAGCCATGTACTGTAATACATAGTACAAATGAGCACACCTTACATCATAGTCATTTCCAACAGCTTATCCTGTGGTTATCGTTAAGGCTGTTCCTAAAGAATTGATGCTTTTGAACTGTGGTGTGGGAGAAGACTCTTGAGAGTCCCTTGGACTGCAAGGAGATCCAACCAGTCCATTCTGAAGGAGATCAGCCCTGGGATTTCTTTGGAAGGAATGATGCTAAAGCTGAAACTCCAGTACTTTGGCCACCTCATGCGAAGAGTTGACTCATTGGAAAAGACCCTGATGCTGGGAGGGATTGGGGGCAAGAGGAGAAGGGGACGACAGAGGATGAGATGGCTGGATGGCATCACTGACTCGATGGACGTGAGTCTGGGTGAACTCCGGGAGTTGGTGATGGACAGGGAGGCCTGGTGTGCTGTGATTCATGGGGTCGCAAAGAGTCGGACACGGCTGAGCGACTGATCTGATCTAATCTGAAAGATGTTCATGTCAGAGGTCTTTATAATAGGAAAATTTTGAAATCAGGCTGAAGGTCCACTAATACTATGTTGTTTCAATTAATTATTGTACATCCATACCCCACACAAAGATCTACTGTGCTACCAATAAGAATGGAGTAGTCAAGGTCTATTTACTGGCAGAGAAAATGCACAGGATGCAGTATGGGATATTAAAGCGGGCCACAACACAATACACAGTGTAATAAAGTTTATAACATACATATGGATAAAGAGACTGTTCATTCACTCATCTATTCATCAAATATGTAGGAAGCACTTCTGCATTCTTACCATTCCTGACACCGTTCCAGGCACTGAGTAGATAGCCATGAACAAAACTTGCCAAGTTCCCACTCTTACACAGTTTACAATGTAAAAAGGCACAGAGAAAGAAACAAATATTAAATATAATGTCAGAGATGGATAATTGCTGTGAACAAAAATTAAAATTAGGGTAAATAATTAGAGTGTGGTGGAGGGGACCATTTTAAATAGCCTCATTATGGTAGGGTTCTCTGAGGAGATGACATTTGGACAGAAATCTACAGAAAGAGGGACAGACTGCAAGACTCTCTCCAGGTGACACCAAGTTCAGATGCTGGCGGAAAAGAATGGTGGGAACGTTCAAGGCTCAGCAAGAAGGAGCCGTGACTGGGAACAACTGGGAGGTAAGGTCGGTGGGCTAGCAAGGCCAGGGTCTTTTGGAAATCAATGGAGGGTTTGGGCTGGGGCAGGACTCTGGCTACTGTGTAACAGTCTACAGGGGCACAGAAGTGGAGGCAGAAAGACCAGTTCAAAGGCCATTGCAGGAGAGGCTCATGGCTTGAATGAGTGTGGTACTAATGGAGTTGGTGAGAAGTAGTTAAATTCTGGATCCATATTGAAGATAGAATTTCCAGGGTTGATCCAGAATTCACAGCATGAAGTAAACAGAATAGTGAAATTTTGGGTCTGAATAACTTTTTAAAAAAATGATAATGTCACTTATGGAGCTAGGAAGTACTAGGGAGGAATAGTTGGGAGGGGAAATCAGATGACTATATATCAAGGTATATGGTCATGATGCTAGCTAACACTTATGTAAGTGCTTGCTTGCTCTGGGCCAGGCACTGTTGTAACTGATTTATTTCTATATTTACTTACTTGATCATCACAAGAACTCTTTGAGGTGGATTATTGTTATTGCACTTGGGAATATGGCTTACTTTTATATTTATCTGAACATGCTCACTTTCTTTGCAATGAAAGTTCAATTTCCATTACATAAGAAACAAATGTGTGTGTGTGTGTGTGTGTGTGTGTGTGTGTGTGTGTGTGTGTAATGATCCCAGTGAGAAAATAATTATGTATTTATAAATTTTAGTCCTTGGCAAGTCTCTGCGGATTGCTCAGTCTATAGTCTTTTAGTTCAACAGATTTTCAACTCCTTTTCCTGCCGGGTCAGTTAAGTTCATATGCAAGCCCCAGTCTCACGGCCATTCCCAGAGTGGCCATTCCCACATGGTTCCCTGCATCCTAGTCATCATGTAACCCTTTTGTTCCTTGACTTTTGAAAACACCAGCATCAGTGACAGAGAAATAAGCATTAAAGGGATAATCTTGAATCTGTTTTATTTTCTCATATGAAATTTTGCAAATGGATTACTTTAAACCATTATACTTAATACATCCTCACAGATTATGTTTGATACATCTCACCAGTGGGTCCCCACACCAGGCTCTGGCTTGAATATTTATACAAATCAGATAACTGGAGGGCATTGATTTCTTTTAAATTTCAACATTTCACAAATGAGGGCTCTCATTTACATTTTGTCTTTTCTCTCCAGTCACTAGCATTTAACCATAGATTTGGCTGTTCTGTGCAACAAGTTTTATCTATGTGAATGTGCTCACTAGACCGTAGAGAGCAGGGCTGATTGCAGCTCCTCACAATGGATGAACAGGGGGACATTTGGGGCAGGGGCCTCTGCCAGTTACCATAGTGACAGACTCCTGACTGGAGAATCCTGCCACTCCACCTGCCATGGAGAAACTGATTTGCATGGAATTTTGACTGTCCTCCATTGCCATCTGATACTTTCAGGGTATATAAGCGAAAGAAGAACAAATCAGGTCCAATTTAAAAGGAAAAGTCAGATTGAGATCTCAGCTCATTCTGCTCCTCCAAAACGCTTAATAAGCCCCCTGATGCTGGAGTTACACCAAAGGCAGTCACATTCAATTATTGTCATCCAAAACAAATATCTCTTTTTATATTCTTTTGAGGATGTAGAGAGGAATCTCATCATAACATGAGTCTTATTAAATGGAATTGGATATGCCTTGAATCAAACTGAGTCTCCTGAATAATCATGAACACTGGAACCAGAAAGGAATTAAAGGTTACATAGTCCAAGCATGTCACTTACAGATGAAGAAAAACATGGCCAGAGAATCTGAGTGACCTTCCCAGAAGCACACAGAATAACGGTCCACCCCAAGCTCATTCAGCCCACCGGTGCCCGCCAGGGCCCCTCCCGGTGGTCTATTGAACCCCCCTGTAGGCCCAGGATAGGATTCAGGACCCGTCCCCACAGTTTCACCATGTGCCCCCTGTCTCCTGGGCCAAGTGGGAAAGGGGAAAGCTCGTGCAGGCAGCAGGAGGGATGCTACAGTACCTCAAGCCTGGGAGCCATGGAAGCCTGTGGCCCTGCCCCGAAGTCCAACCTAGAGACTGTGAAAGGACATTTTGGAGGACTAAAGAAAGGAAGAAAGGAGGGGAGAAGTCAGAGGATGCTCGTGGATTTATAGAAATTTAAGGAGACATTAAGGAAACAGAGGTGAGAAGCATTTAAGAATCAAGGTCAAACTTTTAAAAGCCACCTTCAATAACATCTATCATCTAAAAGCCTCTACCCTCCTTATGAATGTTTGCTCAAGCTCTGAACAAGATAAAATTCAGATCACAATTGTTTTCTTGACTTACACCTTTCTTCCCTTGCACCTCAGCTATATTTCCTTTAGCGTATCAACATGTAACAAATTCTCAGCCTATATCACAGTCAAGAGACAAAAAGCTTATGATAGGAATAATTTTAAAAATTAAAGGTTGTCATCCTATCAACTATGCAGTAATCAAAATGTTCTTAGCTTTGAGAGAACATTACATGTGAAAATGCAATCTGCATTCAATGCCAACTGTATAAACAGCCTACTCCTGACTTTAAGTATTTGTCACAAGCTCGTAACCAACTACTGACTTTTATATATGCTGGAGGGTACTATAAACAGGCTGAGTTTACCTAACAAAAATCTCTACGCTCTGTTTTGATGACAAGAGTGACAATTCCCGGCTAGCCACTCTGTGGAAAGACTTCCTCATGGTGGTGACAAGCCAAAGTGCCACGTCAGTTATGTAGCTAGGTCTGGAGTGTCAGCCAAGAGCAGCTGGTCTGTCCTGGGACTGCACTGTCGACCCGTCAGTTCCTACTAGCTCTAATTCCTGGTTAGCTGTCTCTTGGATTTACTGATTCAGTGGAACCTACAAATAATGTAAGTCACATGCAAATAGATTCACAAGGGAACACTGCCCTTCTGTTTTAGTTAAGAGTGATTGGTGATCTTTCCAGAGACTGGCCTGGCTCCTCCTGATACTGCTGCTGGCTTTGCCACCTAAGTCAGGCTCTTCCCCTCTGAGCCTCCACTCTCTCCTCTGTAGAATCGAGCAGGAAGTGAAGAGCAATGACAGGCATCTCAGGCTCTAACATTCCACCGTTTGGCTTTGGAAGAAAGTGTCTATTTATACAGAAGGGTCAGAATGAGAAAGATGTTCCTTATAATTGAAAGCAACGAGCCTTGAGAATTTATGAGACTCGTTACAGGCCAGGGCAATCCTTTCCTCAGGACAAGTCAGATGCCAGTCTGGGCCAGAGGAAAGAGGGTGTTCATCTGCATGTTTGAATGAAGGTCTGCAATCCTTTGGAGAAAGATTAGCATCTCAATGTGCATTCCTGAGCTGTCTTTCCCTTGGTGAGTACCGGAAACTTCACGATATTTAACCAAGGGCCAGTGTTCCCACATGCCGCAACTAGAAGTTCGTTCACACGCTGCAACTAACAGTCCTGCACTTGGCAATGAAGATCAAAGGTCCCACAAGCCACAACTAAGACCCAGCACAGCCAAATACATAAATAAATAACATTTAAAAAAGTCAAGTTCGCCAATCCATTTTAAAGTGAAAGTGAAAGTCGCTCAGTACAGTCTATGGAATTCTCCAGGCCAGACTACTGGAGTGGGTAGCCTTTCCCTCTTCCAGGGGCTCTTCCCAATCCAAGGATCGAACCCAGGTCTCCCACATTGCAGGCAAATTCTTTACCAGCTGAGCCACAAGGGAAGCCAAATTCATTTTAAACCTAGTTCAATTTTCCAATAGAATAGTATTCAGCATTAAAAAAAGGATATCCTACCATTTGTGACAACATGGATGGTCCTTAAGGGCATTGGTGGTGCTGGTAGTTTAGTTGCTAGGTTGTGTCTGACTCCTGCAACTCCAAGGATTATAGCCCACCAAGCTCCTCGTCCATGGGATCTCCCAGGCAACAATACTGGAGTGAGTTGCCATTTCCTTCTCCACTTAAGGACATTACACTGAGTGATATAAGAGAAAGACGAAAAACTGTATGTTCTTACTTATATGTGGAATCTAAAAAAGGCTGAATTCATAGAAACAGAATAGTGGTTGCCGGGGACTGGAGACAGGTTGATCAAAGAGTACCGGCTTCCAGTTAGAAGATGAATAAGTTCTCAGGATGTAATGCACAGCACTTGGACTATAGCTAATAATACTATAGTTTAGATCTGAAGGGTTTCCCTGGTGGCTCAGTGGTGAAGAACCCGCCTATCAGTGCAGGAGATGTAAGAGATGTGTGTTTGTTCCCTGGGTGGGGAAGATCCCCTGGAGGAGAGCATGGCAACCCACTCCAGTATTCCTGCCTGGAGAATCCCACGGACAGAGGATCCTGGTGGGCTACAGTCCATCGGGTCGCAAAGAGTTGGACATGGCTGAAGTGACTGAGCATGCACACTTGAGATCTGAAAGTGTTAAGACAATAAATCTTAAATATTCTCACCATGCCCATACACACACACACACACAAGATCCCTAACTACTATATGAGGTGACGGATGTGTTAACTGACTTCATTGTGGCAATCATTCCATAATATATACATATATATGCCAGGTCATCATATTGTACACCTTAACATACACAATATTCTATGTCAATTACATGTCAATAAATCTTGAGAGGGGGAACCTAGCTCACTTTCGAAAGTTAACTCACACTCAGATTTCAGGAACATGCCTGTAACATTGATCAACCCACCCCCTCCCTTAAGGGCATTCTCCTTGTGAGATCACTCTTCCCCATGCTGCGGGGAGAGCCTTTTTTTGTAAAATATCCTAACCGATGAAATAAATTCAGGCCTAGCTCACCCCTGACTACAGAGCACACAAGCAGATCTCTCGGCCTTGGAGCTGATTCCTTCTAAGACCGGTCTCCACTCTCCAAGGCCTCCAGCCCTGCTGCAGTCTTACAAGTGTTCAAGCCAGAGCTTGGTCAACCACTATTATGGAGCTGACAGATTCTTGGCTTTTCCGAGTTCTCTCCATCTCCCTTTTTTTTTTTTTTTTTAAGTGAATAAATAGGTCTAGTTAGGTTTATTATAGGAACAAAAGTTCTTCTGGAAAGCTCATTCTTTTGAATGGTTGAAATGAAAAATAATATCCCCTCCCTGCCCTTCAGAGTCCACACTGGTTGAAGTAGATGAAAACTCTAGCATTTCTAAGCCCAAGGCTTTGTGTGGGATGGAGAATATAAAATGCCTTTTCTAGCCATTGTGACAGGAACGGAATGCACAGGTTTCTCAAGAGAAGACTCCAAGGCCCACACTGATCTAATTTATGTATCTTCCTGCCAGGAATAAAACCTCAAGACTGTGGCACTTAGTCTGTGATTATTTGATATTTTATATATTCGGTGCATATTTGGAAATGGCTTTAAATTGGGGTTTTAACTACCTATAAAGAGAAAAAGTAGTGTATTCCTCTTTTAACTTCTGGACATCTCTGTTGAAAAGCCTTCCTTCTATGGAGAAGATGAACCATTACAGGCGCACACGTTGAAACATGATGGTTACGAAGCCCAAGGACAGCTTCTCCCTCATCAGGGAGACACACGTGGTACTGTATTTGGCTTCAGCTTTCGATGTCAGCAACAATCACTTGGAAGACCCTCCCCAGCAAACCGGACCCCTTGTTTTTGCTCTTTCTCTCTTGGGTGGAGAGGAGCAGTGGAAGCTGGGCCTTGATGGGAGTGGGCACACTGCATAGATGAGCTGGCTCTGAGAGAGGCAAGGCCTGCGGCAGTGACCCAGGCACTGGCCAAAGAAAGGGGGCCTTTACTGTAAGAGACTGAGCGTCACACTGCCAGGGTTTCAAATTCTTTCTGTTGACCTTCTTATTTTCTCAATTGTAAATCCATTTAGAAGAAACACAATTAGAAGGACTATTTAAAAAAAAAAAAAAAAAAGGTAAGAAAAGAGAATGTTTAAAAGATTTTTAGGTATTTCCTCAGTTCTAAAGATGAGCTTTATTTACCTTGATATCCCATTGTGGTATTAGCTTCCTAGGGCTGCTGCAACAAATCACCACAAACTGGGCAGCTTCACACAGCAGGTATTAGTCTCTCCCAGTTCTAGAGGCCAGAAGTCAGAAATTAAGGAGTCAGCAGGGTTGCTCCTGGCGACTCTGAGGGCAACGGCTCCATGCCTCCCTCCCAGCTTGACATGGCAGCCCACAATTCCTGGCATCACTCGGGTTGTGAAGGCATCATGCCAGCCTCTGCCTCCTTCCTCTCATGCCCCCGCCCCCACATGACTTCTCCTTTTCCGACTCTTATAAGGACACCATCAGGGCCCACTCCAACCTGGGACGACCTCACCTTGAGACCCTTACCTTGATGATACTGGCAAAGACCCTTATACCCAAAGTCACGGTCACAGGTTCCGGTTGCACACATGTTCAGGTGACCACTCTTCACCCAGGAAGCAGTGCCAGAGTCACTCTCCTGGAAATCCCCAAGGTTCATAATCGTGGTTTCATCTCTAACTTTTCTTGTATTTTTCTTATCTCTGCTTCCCTCTCTGCTTCCCTCCTCCTGTATAGCACACACATAACACAAACATGTAACTCAATTCAATTATTCCTACTCCACTATAGTGCTGGAAAGGCTGCAGCAAAGTATAGAAACCTATAAAAATTAAAGACACTCTACTGGGAGTTTCTTGGTGGCTTAGTGGTTAGCTCTGCAGGGCCCAAGTGCAATCCCTGGTCGGGGAACACAGATTCCCACAAGCCACGTGGCTCAGCCAAACCATCATTGTAGACTGTAACTCTTTTTCATCTAATTTAAATATATACAAAGATGGGCACAATAAAGGACAGAAACGGTATGGACCTAACAGAAGCAGCGGATACTAAAAAGAGGTGGCAAGAATATACAGAATTGTACAAAAAAGATCTTTATGACCCAGATAACCATGATAGTGTGATCACTCACCTAGAGCCAGACATCCTGGAGTGTGAAGTCAAGTGGGTCTTAGGAAGTATCACTATGAACAAAGCTAGTGGAGGTGATGGGATTTTAGTTGAGCTATTTCAAATCTTAAAAGGTGATACTGTTAAAGTGTTGCACTCAATATACCAAATTTGGAAATCTCAAGAGGAGCCACAGGACTGGAAAAGGTCAGTTTTCATTCCAATCCCAAAGAAAGGCAATGCCAAAGAATGTTCAAACTACCGCACAACTGCACTCATCTCACATGCTAGTAAAGTAATGCTCAAAATTCTCCAAGCCAGGCTTCAGCAGTATGTGAACCGTGAACTTCCAGATGTTCAAGCTGGTTTTAGAAAAGGCAGAAGAACCAGAGATCAGATTGCCAACAACTGCTGAATCATAGAAAAAGCAAGAGAGTTCCAGAAGTATATCTTCATCTGCTTCACTGAGTATACTAAAGCCTTTGACTATGTGGATCACAGTCAAAATTCTTAAACAGATGGGGATACCAGACCACATGACCTGCCTCCTAAGAAATCTGAATGCAGGTCAAGAAGCAACAGAACTGGACATGGAACAACAGACTGGTACAAATTGAGAAACTAGTATGTCAAGACTGTATGTTGTCACCCATCCTGCTTATTTAATTTATATGCAGAATATATCATGCAAAATGCCCTGCTGGATGAAGGACAAACTGGAATCAAGATTGTTGGGAGAACTATCAATAACCTCAGATATGCAGGTGACACCACTATTATGGCAGAAAGTGAAGAGGAACTAATGAGCCTGTTGATGAAGGTGAAAGAGAGAGTGGAAAACCTGGCTTAAAACTCAACATTCAAAAAACTAAGATCATGGCATTTGGTCCAATCACTTCATGGCAAATATATGGGGAAACAATGGAAACAGTGACAGACTTTATTTTGGGGGGCTCCAAAATCACTGCAGATGGTGACTGCAACCACGAAATTAAAAGACACTTGCTCCTTGGAAGAAAAGCTATGACAAAACTAGACAATGTATTAAAAAGCTGAGATGTTACTTTGCCAGCAAAGGCCCGTCTAGTCAAAGCTATGGTTTTTCCAGTAGTCATATATGGATGTGAGAGTTGGACCATAAGGAAGGCTGAGCACCAGAGAACTAGTGCTTTCAAACTGTGGTGCTGGATAAGACTCCTGAGAGTCCCTTGGATTGCAAGGAGATTAAACCAGTCAATCCTAAAGGAAATCAAACCTGAATATTCATTGGAAGGACTGATGCTGAAGCTGAAGTTCCAACAGTTTGGCCACCTGAGGCAAACAGTTGACCCATTGGAAAAGACCCTGGTGATAGGAAAGATTGAAGCCAAGAGGAAAAGGGGATGACAGAGGATGGGTTGATTAGATAATATCACTGACTTAATGGACTTGACTTTTAACAAACTCCAGGAAATAGTGAAGGACGGGGAAGCCTGGCATGCTGCAGTCCTTAGGATCACACAGAGCTGGACACGACATAGTGACCGAACAACAACTGTGTGCCAGGCATTGTCAGAGGTTCTGAAAACAGAACAATAAACCAAAAATACCTGCGCCAGAGGATTACCAACAGTATATCAGCAACTATATAGTATTAACAAGTATTAACATGCTACACCCAAACTTGATTCACCAGGTGACTCTATGGGACTACCTGCCCCTGGGGAGCATCATTTGACCCCAGTTCAGTTCAGTTCAGTCGCTCAGTCGTGTCTGACTCTTTGTGACCCCATGAACCACAGCACGCCATGCCTCCCTGTCCATCACCAACTTCCGGAGTCCACCCAAACCTACGTCCATTGAGTCGGTGATGCCATCCAACCATCTCATCCTCTGTTGTCCTCTTCTTCTCCTGCCCTCAATCTTTCCTAGCATCAGGGTCTTTACAAATGAGTCAGCTCTTCACATCAGGTGACCAAAGTATTGGACTTTCAGCCTCAGCATCAGTCCTTCCAATGAACACCCAGGACTGATCTCCTTTAGGATAGACTGGTTGGATCTCCTTGCAGTCCAAGGGACTCTCAAGAGTCTTCTCCAGCACCACAGTTCAAAAGCATCAATTCTTTGGCACTCAGCTTTCTTTATAGTCCAACTCTCACGTCCATACATGACCACTGGAAAAACCATAACCTTGACTACACAGACCTTTGTTGACAAAATAATGTCTCTGCTTTTTAATACGCTATCTAGGTTGGTCATAACTTTCCTTCCAAGGAGTAAGTGTCTTTTAATTTCATGGCTGCAATCACCATCTGCAGTGATTTTGAAGCTCAGAAAAATAGTCAGCCACTGTTTCCACTGTTTCCCCATCTATTTGCCATGAAGTGGTGGGACCGGATGCCATGATCTTAGTTTTCTGAATGTTGTGCTTTAAGCCACCTTTTTCACTCTCCTCTTTCACTTTCACCAAGGGGCTCTTTAGTTTTTCTTCACTTTCTGCCATAAGGGTGGTGTCATCTGCATATCTGAGGTTATTGATATTTCTCCCGGCAGTCTTGATTCCAGCTTCTGCTTCCTCCAGCCCAGTGTTTTCATGACATAGTCTGCATATAAGTTAAATAAGCAGGGTGACAATATACAGCTTTGACGTACTCCTTTTCCTATTTGGAACCAGTCTGTTGTTCCATGTCCAGTTCTAACTGTTGCTTCCTGACTTGCATATAGGTTTCTCAAGAGGCAGGTCAGGTGGTCTGATATTCCCATCTCTTTCAGAATTTTCCACAGTTTATTGTGATCCACACAGTCAGTATACAACCTCATTTCTCTGTTTCAGCAGCTGCAATCATCTCCTAAATAGAGTGAACTGGGACATCATCTGGCACAGTCACAGCATTTACACATGAAACTCACTTTTTTCTTTTCTTCTTAGTCCTCCGCCATTACACAGTATATGACTCCGCCACACCGTTCCATTTTCTTGCATCCCAAATCAACATGTCACTATATGACACCATTTAAGAAACCAAAAGCTTGCTCTATAAAAGCTCCTTTCAAGTGAAAACTTCACTACGGACAAGCGATTTTTTCCTTTGGAACTGATTAAAATAAATTAATGTTCAGTCTGGGTTTTTCATGGCTTCAGAATTTCCAACATTTCAAAGTTCACTAGTTTGGAAAAATACTTGCTCTATCCTAGTATTTCATGAATGCAACCTCTGGTTTTTTTTTTCTTTCCAGTATTTAGATTAAGAAATGGAATACATAAAATATATCTGTCAAATTTCAATGTAATACTTTAAATTTAACACTTTGGCTTACCTTCCAAAACATGCACAATCCAGAACCAACACAAATCCATTTTACTAGCAAAGGAAAAAGAGAAAAAGAGAGAGAGGGGAGTGTGAGACAGAGAGACCATTTATGGTCAATCACATCTCTTTGCTGCCCCAGCCACCTGGTCCTCTGAATTCCCAGGCCATTCATTTGGAGCAAATACCCTAGAGCTAATCAATCTTTATTACTACGAAGCAATTTTTTACAATCATTTTAAAATCATTTAGAACAGTTTTGTTCTTTGGACACATCCAGTGTTTAAACTCCTGGATAAACAACCCTCTACTCAACAGTAGTGGCTGAGGAAAGGTTATTGTGATTTTGACATTAGAAGCAGCTGACCTAAGCACAGCCAACATAATTAGCAGCATATTTAAAAGTTCAGTGCTATCATTTTGGTAATTACATAATGTCAACACTTAACGACAAATACAAGGAAAGCACAGCACCTACAATCGCATGGCAGGGTTCGGTCACCGCATGGTCATCCGGATGATAAAAAAGGAAAGGCAGTGTTTTCAAATTCTTAGAAAGGACTTCCTGGCTCTGACACCATGTCTATAGACCCTGCCTGAGAGACAGAGATCTCTCAGGTCTCAGGTCTCACCAGGTCTCAGACTTGATTTGCCCGCCCCCAGGTTTCCCCTCCCCAGGGTCCTGTCCCCTCCATGCCCACCACCAGTTCTTGTCTCTTGGTCTTGGCCATACCTTCTTTCTCTGCCTTCGTCCCTGTCCACTCCAACTCTCCTCCTGCACAGCAGGCTGACTAATTGTCCTCAGTTCACGCACGTTTTTCAGTGCTTACTGTGTGCCAGATGCTATGCAAAGTCCTAGGAATACCAAAGCAAAAGGTCTGACTTCTGCATGCAAAGAACACTCACACTCGGGATTCTTCTAACAATCATGAGCTCCTTCCCTCCTTTGAAGATGCCTTCAATTTATTTACTGTCCTCTTTTCTTCCCAGACTCATCTCTCCTTGTCCTACTCCCAGTGACACCGTCAGTAACTCACTCAGCAATAACACAGAACCCTCGGAGTTCATGGTAAGTCATATTTTTATGTATACTTTTGTGCATATTTTTCTGGGTTCCTGCTGCCTCTTTTCTTTAGAGAGCTCCTCAGAGATGAAGACTTTGGGTCCTTCCTAATATTGATACTATTTCCCAGGAGACAAAAATTTTCTCCTGTGTTCTTAGAGTGACCTCTTTGATAACCCAATTCAATCTGGAAATTAAGCCAAGACTATATCAAAGGGAAAAAGTGTTTGCTCCCGGAATTTATAGCATTTGAGGCAAACCCATCGGCGACTGGGCTTTAGAAGCCAGCCAGTGTAGAGAGAGAAGCCAGGCCTTCTGCTCTCCCCAAGCCCCACACCGTTGGACCAAGGACACCCTGCAGAGCCCTGGCCTTCCAGAGTCTTGTTCGGTGGTTTGCATACTTCCTTTCACATTTAGTCAACCTTCCCGTGGGGGCCCAGCCTGAGTCACATCCTCCCTTAGCTCTGCTTGGCTCTTGTGCTGTTTATATTTTTATAACCTAATAGGAAAAACAGGCCAAGTTCTAAATAATGTCTGCCCAGGGTAATTCAAAGGCTTTGTAACACCCGCAATGTCCAGAAGAAGACAATTTCAAGAGCATTGGAATTACCTAATAAAGCGACACATAAAATAACCCAGGAACCCCAAGCAAGGGGGGTTGCAATGACAGAAGGTAAATGAGATCTGGAAGCACTCAGTGTAGTTCATTACATTCTAGAAACCATTTTCCAAGATTCTCATCCTGGAATCAAAGCAAGCACACAAACACACAGCATAGTAACAGCAGCAAACACTCTTCTAAGACTCTCTAGTTTAGCTCCCTTAATCCTCATAACAGGCCCATGAGGTGGATAGCATTATTACCCACATATTGATAGACTCAGAGATGCATCACCAAGCTCTCTCTGCAAGAAAGAGGTGAGACAGGCTGGGACCTGGGCCCCTTTGCTGCAGTGCTTGCCCCTAGACAAACATCTCCTTGAGCAACAAAATACTAACTATATATATGCACAATTGGGGAACACCATGGACAAGGGGGCTTCCCAGGTGGTGCTAGTGGTAAATGACCTGCCTGACAATGCAGGAGATATAAAAGACGCAGGTTCAGTCCCTAGGTGAGGAAGATTCCCTGCAGGAAAGCATGCCAACCCACTCCAGTATTCTTGTCTGGAGAATCCTGTGGACAGAGGAGCCCGGAGGGCTACAGTCCATGGGATCACAGAGTCAGACATGAATGTAGCAACTTAGCACATATGCACACATGCACAGAGAAAACTGACCATTAAAAAATTTTTTTTCATTCATTAGTGTTCAGTTTGCTCTTCTGAATAACAAAGGTAGTTGAGACAGTAATCTGTTGCCACGGGTGCCCACCTGTGACCAACCAGTGAGAGAAGGGACGCTACTTCTGAAGTGACAGCCTTGAGGGGAAAGAAACAGGGAAAGTGGAGCCCTACCGAGCAGGATGGGGTGGAGGGCGTCAGAGGAGCATTTCCCACAGAGGCCCTGGGGGTGACCCTGAGGACACCGCTGCCCGCTCACCATGCAGTGTCTGGGGGAGGTCCTGAGATCCACCCTACGTCCATTTTCCCCTCCTCTCAGTGGAACAGACAGCACCCAGTGCTGGTCCAACAGGAGTCATTCATCTCGCGGTCTATCATCTTCACATTCACCCTTAAAGGAAACACCCCGACAGGGAGGACACAGCACTGGGACTAGGGGGAGCCTCGGGTGCATGCTGCAGGGCCGGGCGGGCGGGGAGGAGCTGGGCTCCATGTCGCTCCCTCCGTCTCCAGCGAGGGTGCCTGGCAGACACCCATGAACAAGTCTACTTCTTCTGGGGCTCTGGCAAGTACCCCAGGGAATCATATGATGTGAACAGGCCAAGGTGAATGTTTTAGTCCGTGTTCCAATGAACTCCTCAGTTAACTCAGAGAAAACAGGCAACTAACCTGACCTAAAATCCAAGGAACCACTGGGAATTCCCATTTCCCGAGATCTCTCAGCAAAGCTAGAATCGTCCCTCTTTCCCACTCTCTCCCGACTCAGACTTCTGCCCCAACATTGTGACAAGCCCCAGGTGTGATGTAATTCTTCACTCCCCTGGCAGTTTTTGAAAGCATGTATTTGGAGTTCAATGAATGAGTGAAATATATAAATAAATGGTCATTAAGTTTTCTTTCTCATACCACTTCTGGGCTAGCTCTGGGGAGAAAACACATAGACTGTTCTAGAAAGATCCAGTGGCCCTTTTTGCAGTGGATTAAATTGAGAGTTTGTCTTCATAAAGAAAATGACTCCTTGAATTCCTATGGATCCTCCAAGATTCCCAGTAAAGGTAGGAAATGCCCTGACTGGAGTCATGAAAACTAAATAGTCACAGACATAAATGCTGAGGAATACCTCTTTTGTGGTATGGTGTTGCCTTAAATAAGTGTTTCTTTAATGCACCAGATCAGACCGCATGCTTTGCTGACATGGTCTCATTTCTCCCTTCTGTTGTCCTGCAAATGTAACCCTTAGGTGTCTACCCAGCCATGGGTTCTGCCCAGCTCCCTCCCTGCCTGGAATTCCCTTCCCTACAGTTACTAGGTTAACCCTTCAAGGTCCAGCTCACCTATCCCCTCCTCCATGAAGCTTTTCTTAATTCTCTTGACCTTGAGTAAACTTTCCTCTGAAGCCCCACCAGTCTTGCTTACCTCATTTATACCTTTTTTTTAAATTTCTTATTGTAGACAGTTGCTTTACAGCATCGTGTCAGTTTCTGCCCTACAAGAACACGAATCAGTCACAGGTGTGTATATATATATCCCCTCTCTCTTAAGCCTCCCTCCCATCTCCCACCTCATCCCACCCCTCTAGGTTGTCAGAGAACAGGAAGGAGAGGATGGAACAAATTGGGAGAGTAGCATGGAAACACACACCTTATCTTTTTAGTCTCCTCCTTATCTGATGAAGGGAAAGACTACCCACTCCGGTATTCTGGCCCGGAGAATTCCGTGGACTCTATAATCCATGGGATCACAAAGAGTCAGACACCACTGAGCAACTTTCACTTCATCTGCATGTGACTGACTCCCAGCTAAAATGTAGACCTCATGCGCTCAGCAATCAGTGTCTTCTATAAATATTTAAAATTAATATTTGTAGGAAGGTAGTAAATACGAAAATACAGAGAATAACAGTCATATCACTCAGATTCAACAATGGTCCCCATTCCTGCTTCCAGACTCACCCCTCCCATCCCCTTCCCGAGAGCCAGAAAGCTGCACTCTTATGAGGCGGACACGTCCCTTACGAACACGCATATATTGCAAAAGTGTTATACAGTAGTATATATATATGATTGCAAATGTGAACATCATATTCTGTTGTCCTGACTCTTGATGTTTCCATACAACATTATGGTTTTTCCACTATTAATTAATTGCTTCCTTAGTACACTATTGTACCTCCCAATGTTCTTGACAGCAATGAAGATGGTGAAAGACACACTGAGCAAGAGAGTAGCTAGGAATTCAGTAAGTTTTCCATGACCTTGAGAGCAGAGCTAGGTATATACTTTATACATCCCGTGTTCTCAGCTTACAAGATATGCAATTTAAGACGAATTACTTCCCTTCTATGTCTCAGTTTTCTTGTCTTTAGAAGGTAGTTCAGTATCCACTAGCTACTTCATATAGTGAGAGTTAAATTAGTTGATGTATTTCAAATTCTGAGAACTATGCCTATACATAGGAAGCACTCAAAACATTATATCTAACAGTAATAATAACAAATATTATTTTCATGACACACTAAAGATACTAGCTGGAGAATTTGAATGACATAGATCTTGAACCTGAGGAAAACAGAGAAGAGAAGAGATCACTAGGAAGTTTTTCCTATTATAAATAGTAATTAATTCTATCATTAATATTGCCCACAAAGCCCAACTCTTAAAAGCCTAGACATTTGGCTTTTTTCACCCAGTTAGTTTCACGCATGGGGCCAATCAGTTGTCAATCATTTTAGACTCTTAACCTAACACCACAGAACCAAATATTTTCAAAGAAATCTGCAAAGCATTTGTTGGCTGCATTTTTCCTGCAGCCTGTGCTTTACAGAATCCTTGGCTGGTAAGAAAAAAATTTCCTCTAAAGCCACTGTGGCAAAGTTATTTTAGAGCTTCAGTAGTTTTTCTTTCTTTAAGCCAGGTTTAAAAAAAAAAAAAAAAAAAACTGTTACCCTTACACTCTATCTATTTATTTATTTTGGCCTTGGTGGACTAGACCACAGCTAAAACTTTATGGACCTAATAAAATTCCCAACATTCTCAGACACGGGTCGTGACGTTTGTGTGCTGGGCAGGAAACAAAGGTGCAATTGTGAGGAGAACGGATTCGCTTGGAGATAAGTGAGCTGAGGTCAGGCCATAGGGGAAGCTGCAGCCGCACCATGTCACTGGCCGTGTGTGTGTCTAGCGTGCCCCTGGCTTTCCCTACGCCCTCGCCCTGCCTTCCGCTCTCCACCAGCAACACAGTGCCTGGGGCCGTTCCCCGACTACCCGGCCTTCCACTGTGTCCCTGCCCGCAGTGACCCCAGTCGAGAACTTTCCATCCTCCCTCACGTCTTCACAACCAGTCTGTCCTGGGTTTTCTTCCCTCGCAGCTTCACTTTCTTGTAGGTGACAGTTGGTTAACCTGATAAACTGTTACCTCAACTTGGTAGGGAAGGCTTTTCAGCAGAAGCTTTCTGGGGCCAGTATCTCAGTCAAAAGCAGTGGTTCTGTTGTTGAGGAAGGGGGCAGAATTTGTGGCCCTTCTGAAATTACACTACACCAGTGGCTGCCTGATTTACTCATTACTGGGGACTACTCACTACTATGGACTATCTCCAGGAAATCCATATGCTGAAGCTCTGCCCCACAGTGTGGTGGTATTTGGAGGTGAGGCTTTTGGGAGGTAATTAGGGTTAGATGGGGCTTCCCCAGTGGCTCAGATGGTAAAGAATCCACCTGCAGTGTAGGAGACCAGGGTTCGATCCCTGGGTCGGGAAGATCCCCTGGAGAAGGGAATGGCAATCCACTCCAGTATTCCTGCCTGGAGAGGTCCGTGGACAGAGGAGCCTGGTGGGATACAGTCCATGGGGTCACAAAGAGTCAGACAGGACTGAGTGACTAACATTTTCACTAGGGTTAGATGAGGTCATGTGGGTGGGCCCATCATGATGGTATCTCTGCTCTTAGAAGAAGAGGAAGAGACATGAGATCTCCTTACACTCAGAGAGACCCAGAGAGTGGGAGAGAGAAGGCCATGTGAGAACATAGCCAGGAAAAGGGCACTCACCAGAACCCAAACATGCTGGCAGCCTGATCTCAGACTTCCAAGCTTCAAAACTGAGAGAAATAAATGCCTATTGCTTAAGCCACCCAGTCTATGACATCTTGTTACATCAGCCAGAACTCAGACACCCAGGCACGGCACTAGCCCCACAGCTCGCGAGAGTGTGCAGTACTAGATTTCCCTGTAGCTGTGACAGCTGACTTAGACAGTGTCGATTCACCTTGCACTTTCTGTGCCTTATAATTTTTCAATAAATTGATCTTCACAAAACCTCTACCTTGCTAGGTAAACAATCCTATCCACAAATTGGTTTTCTCTTCCCTATACCAAACCAGAGTTCTCTTACCAAAAGGACTGGCTGAAATTGATTACTTGGAAAACTACATTTCATCAGCTAAAAACACAAAGCTTCCTTTAGGTATTAATGTGAAAGAGAAATAAGAAGTGGCTCTTACTCCTTTGTATGGGAGTAATGATTTTAGTTCTTTAAGTAAGAATTACTGTTCCTGAAAGAAAGTAAGATAGTGAGAGCATATGGCCTTTTTCTTCTTTGAAGACGTAAAAACTCAGTGAGAATATATTACAAGATTAATTATGCCTAGAGCAAATCAACACTGCTTGTCAGTCTTCATAAAAGATTAAAGTTGGGGGTTTATTTATTTCCTCCCCAAAGATTTCATCTATGCACTTTCTATCATGCATGATGCTTTTAAAACTGCTTTTAGCATTAACATCTTGCCATACTTCCTGTCCCTATATTTTCTCCCTTGCTTCTTATGTCTGCACAAGTTTTCTATTTAGATTATATTTCCAACAGACATTATCTCTTTTAGAGTGTTTCTCTTCATTAAAAAGGACATGTAATACATTTCATTATTTTGAAAGAAAACAGTCTAAAGAAAGATGTTCAGAAATCCTTAATTACTGCTTTTCACTCTATGTGTGTGTGTGGTGGGGGTGTGTGTGCATGCACGTGAAAGTATGCACACAGTTTTTGGAAATAGGTGAGCTATAGGGAGAAAGCTTGTGTTTCACAAACAATGAGGGAAAATAAAACTATCTTCCACTTGTTCTTAAAAAGGTAATATAGAAGAGCATTGCTGCTAAGTCACTTCAGTCGTGTCCGACTCTGTCCGACCCCATAGACGGCAGCCGACCAGGCTCTGCTGTCCCTGGGATTCTCCAGGCAAGAACACTGGAGTGGGTTGCCATTTCCTTCTCCAAACTCTTAGCATTAAAACACAATAAAAACTTCCACTGCAGATGCATATTTTCAATATACAAAACTGTATGTGTGTTAAGCAGGGGGGTGCTGCTAGAGAACTCTTTTGTGGCTTGAGAAAGACACATCCAGAGAGAATGGTAAAATACACATGTCTTCCCAGTCAAAGGTTTTTGACCTTTCCTAATGGGGTCCACATTTTTCCCTGTTGCTTGGTTTAGCACTGTTTAGGAACCAAGGGAAATTTCCTTCAAATAAAACAGAATTCAGAGGTAGGGTGAAGTTAACAGGAAAGGAAAAACATCTTTCATAGCAGCTCTTTCTGT
>NW_011494718.1:2749333-2759742 GCF_000754665.1 Bison bison bison
TTTTCAATATACAAAACTGTATGTGTGTTAAGCAGGTTGTTTATATTTTCTGAAGCTTTCCCTTGCTGTTCAGTGTAAAGATTAACTCACAACACTAATGAACAACTCTCTGGGGATTTTAAGTGTGTAAAAAATCTGCATTTAGCTGTACTAAGTTTTACTTCAGTTCTTCTTAACAGACTGATAGCTCTTGAACAAAACGATGGCTGCATCAATTTTTTTTTTCTTTTATGAGTAGAAACCCTTCACTCAAATTACCAGTGCACTCTAACCCATCTTTTCTCTCTTCTCCAAAAATGGAAACCTATTGATTATTAACATTCTTTTTAGCTATAAAAAGAACGGAGTAATTTGAATTTTTAAACATCCCTAAACATGTAATGATCTCAGTTTCTGTTAGCAGAATCCTAGCCATTAGTAAGCAAGGGTGAGGTCAGCGGAGAGAGGCAGGAAAACACACTTTACTTGGCTCCTGAGATCACCTGGGCTGCTTGTTTATTTCCCAGCAAGGCTGACCTTGTTAACTGTAACACAAACAGTGGTAAGCATTAAACAATAACAGAATCTCCACAGCGCTTGGAGGCTATAAAGCCTCTGAGTCTTGTGAAACTGGCATGCAGTCTTTCTTGGCTTCTTACTTCTCTTGAGCAGGGAAGCCATTTTTCATGCATTCTGCTGCTGCTGCTAAGTCGCTTCAGTCGTGTCCAACTCTGTGCGACCCCATAGATGGCAGCCCACTAGGCTCCTCTGTCCCTGGGATTCTCCAGGCAAGAACACTGGAGTGGGTTGCCATTTCCTTCTCCAATGCATAAAAGTGAAAAGTGAAAATGAAGTCGCTCAGTCGTGTCCGACTCTTAGCGACCCCATGGACTTCAGCCCACCAGGCTCCTCCGTCCATGGGATTTTCCAGGCAAGAGTACTGGAGTAGGGTGCCATTCCCTTCTCCGTTTTCATGCATTATGGAGTATTATATCATGATTTTTTTGCTTTTGTCTAGATGATACCTAAGATCAGCAATGTGAAATTCTTGGGTTTTACTTAAGACCTTCAGACTTTAGCACAGTGACAAGTTAGCACTCAACAAATATTGAATGCATGCATGAATGAATGAATCCATATTTGAGAGTAAACTGAGATATCCATTCCAGCAGACAGTTGGAGGAGGACTAACAAACTAGTACAAAGATCCGAAAGAACATTTCCAAGACTGATCAAATTAGAATTGATAGCCCATTATCCAGTTAGAACTTTTGGGGATGGTGAGTCAGCCTCAATCAAAGAGCATTCCTTGGAAATGGCATAAAGAGATTGCATTTCCTAAGCAAAATGTTGATACAGCTTCTGAGCAAGAAGTGTCTAATGTATTAGCAGAGTATGCCAGAGAAACTGGTAATCAGGAAATACTATGCTGAGGTTTTCTGTTCTGCACAGGAAGATTCTAGTTAATCACCAACTCAGCTCATCCAGCACTTCAGCTGGAATTTCAGCACCTAAGAAGATTCCTTTTTAGGGATTTACAACTCCCACATAAACTCTTTAGACTACATCCTTGGTCTAAGGTCAACCTTCCTTTAAAGAAATGAGCCTTTCTTCCCCATCCCAAATTCTTTCTACCTGGATTGACAAACAAGGACTTTCACTCCACGGTGAGGTAAGTCTTAAAATAGATCTACCAACTCCCCCTAATCAAGAACTGCAAATTCATCATGTTCAATTCTTTCCTGAAATTCCAGAGATTGAGCAAGAAAGAAAGGACCTAAGGACTGGGAGTTAAGAAATGAAATGTTAAAAGGAGGTTGAAACAGATAAAAGCAAGAGAACTGGAACACAGAGAAGAGGGCTGCTTGCCCCTGAGTCAGCCAAGGATTTACACTGCTAAGAGACCTTGACATCTGAACACTTCCTTCCTTCCCTGAAGTTTTAGCAACACACCCAGGGGACTGGACAAGAACCACCAAGAAGCAGGAACTACCATGAAGCAAGAGCTTCATCCTCTGTGTCTGCATCAAATCCCCAGCCCTAGTATTACCCACCCCCACACTTCTCCCTACTTCAGGCCAATGACAAGAAGCAGGAAGAACTAAATTTGTCAGAGACACTCTCCGTAAGATCTCAAAGGCCCGCCATTCCTCTCCTTTTGGCTCCACTTCCGGTCACGTCCCCTTGAGCAGTCAGTACTCCAAGGAAGGGGAATAAGAGCCACTCTTCATAGCTGAGCACCATCTCCAGAGCTCTAAGATCCCACTTGAAGGTTTTAGTCAGTGAAATTCATTATTCTATGGGATTCCCTGCCCCTTACATGATTTCCTTTGCCCACAAGTAAAACAACCAACAAAAGATCAATGATTATTCTCAAAACAAAGAGGAAAATGTATTTTTCAAAGGAGTTTGATGGTTGGCTTGATTTGAGAAAAACTGTTCCTGAATTTCAATTATCTTGAAATTCTTAAATTTAAATTGAGCATTAATGGATTGGAGGTAGAGAATAGATTTATTTTGTTTATATTCTATAACAAAGCCACTCTACTAAATTCAAAATTAATATTTTTACCCAAAAAAGGTTCAAACATTTTTAACAATATTTTCCCCTTCAGGTCAATCTTCTTGTATATTCAAGTGCATCTTGCTAATCTTGTGTGGGTAAATGTATGTTAATATTATCACAGTTATTTAAGCATTGCCTTCAAATATTTTAAAGCATTGATTTCCTTCCTTTAACCAAATACATATTAACAGAGTCATAATAATAAAGCATGATTTATAAAAAAAAATTTTAACAGAAAAGCTACAAGGATTACTTTTAAAACATAAAATAGAGAAATGCCAATTGCATATTTTCTAATTATGCAATTACACATATACAAAATCCTGAGATAACAAAATCATTGACTTCCACTGAAATGTTGTCATCTTTCAAAATTATTTTCACCTTTCTGTTCTGAGTAGCAAGACAGGAACCTCCTAATTTACTTCCCTTTGGTTTTTCTGTGAGCTCTGTAAAAATGCATTATCTCCAGATTTCTCCCTGTCTCTCATTCCTCATTGTAGTTTTCACCAAATAAACAAAGTACTGTCTGAAATCTTCCCCCATGGAAAAGTACATAATTTACATAGATAGGGGAGGTGGTGGAAAGAACTCACAAACAGATGCTGTTCCACTAGGTGTCTCCACAAGATGGAAATCAGAATTTTCCCCTTCATTTCTGTGATGATGGAAAAAGTCTTCATTTACACCCTCACACAACACTGAACTATGGCTCACACACTATATTTTATGAAACTGCTTAACATGCTATTAGTTGCATGTTTTTCGTTTTTGTCAACTACAATAAATATTCTCTCTGGGACATCAGGACATTCATTCAGTAGGTACATTGGGAAGACCCACCTGCTCCACATATGGCTATGTATCTTTTTCCTTGTTACTACACATATATATCTATTCATTTCACTGGTGCACATTCTATTTCCCATTTGCAGTGAAAATCATTTCTCAAGTATTTCTTGAATTCCTAACCTAGTTCAGACACAGAGATGAAGGGGGAAAATGAAGAAAAAGGAATAGAGTCTCAGAGATCTGTTAGAGAATGTCAAGTGGTAGAATATGATTGTAATCAGAGTCCCAGAAAGAGGAGAGAAAAAAAATAGGCAGGAACTATTTGAAGAAGTGATAACCAAACATTTTCCAAATATGATGAAGTACATAAATTTACAGATTCAGCCTACTCTATGAACATCAAGAAGGATAGCCAAACATTAGAGTCAGACTCAGAAGTCAGGAGCCAGAGTCAGAATCAGAAGCCAAGTATAATGAGCAATTTAGAAAGCAGAAAAAGAAAATGATATATTTTATACAGGAGAACAAC
Organism: Bison bison bison; assembly: GCF_000754665.1. Classification (NCBI taxonomy): domain Eukaryota; kingdom Metazoa; phylum Chordata; class Mammalia; order Artiodactyla; family Bovidae; genus Bison; species Bison bison. The sequence goes on from NW_011494718.1 coordinate 2,753,200, forward strand.
AATTCAGTTGTTGACTGACTTCTCATTAGAAACTATGAAAGTCAAAAGAGAGTAAAATAACATTTTTAAAGTGATGACAGGAAAAAAAAATCAATCCAGAATTCTATAGCCAGCAAAAATATCCTTCAATAACAAATAAAAATGATGATATTTTCAATTTAAGAAAAAACTAAGAGATTTATCACTAGAAAACTCATACTGCAAGGAATCCTAAAGAAAGTTCTTCAAGATAAGTGGGAAAATACCAAACAAATCAAATGCTTTAAATGGCATAAAGAGCAATGGAAATCATGGGAAAACATTTGTATCAAAATATTAGAACATACATTCATTTTGGGCCATGATAAACAAACCTGTATCAGATCAACTTTCCCTTATCAAAAATACATAACTAAAACAACTACAGAAAACAAAAACCTTAAGAAAGGAAACACAGAAGATAAAGCAGACTTCTGGTGCCACATTTGTCCTCAAGGCACTTGCTCATTCTGAAGTGATGGCCAAAAAAATGAGAACTTGAGCCACACTTTTAGAACTCTCACAAGGCTAGAGGGACAAAATTGGAGTTCAAGGTTGTACTAGGTTGAACACTGTCCCTTAAAAATGTATGTCCACCTGGAACCTCAGAATGTAGACTTATTTGGAAACAGGGTCTTCACGGATATAATTAGTTAAGATAAGGTCCTACTGGAGCAGGGTGGTCCCTGAATCCAAGATTACTGGTGTCCTTATAAGAAAAGGGAAGACACATGGAGACAGAGAGATACATGGGAGCAGGCCACACGGCGACAGAGGCGGAGGATGGAGTGATGCAGCAGCAAGTCAAAGACTGCTGAGAACTACTGAAGCCTGCAGAAGCTAGAAGAGACATAGGATTCCTCCCTGGAGACTTCAGAGGTCCCATGACCCTGCTGACACCTCAGCTTTCCATTTCTGGCCTCCAGAACTGTGAAAGAATAAATTTGATGTGCTCTAATGCACCTATCGGAGGGCAATGGCACCCCACTCCAGTACTCTTGCCTGGAAAATCCCATGGGCGGAGGAGCCTGGTAGGCTGCTGTACATGAGGTCGCTAAGAGTAGGACACGACTGAGCGACTTCACTTTCACTTTTCACTTTCATGCATTGGAGAAGGAAATGGCAACCCACTCCAGTGTTCTGGGGGAGTGGGGGAGCCTGGTGGGCTGCCATCTATGGGGTCACACAGAGTTGGACACAACTGAAGCGACTTAGCAGCAATAACCCACCTATGGCAGAAAGTGAAGAGGAACAAAAAAGCCTCTTGATGAAAGTGAAAGTGGAGAGTGAAAAAGCTGGCTTAAAGCGCGACATTCAGAAGACTAAGATCATAGTATCTGGTCCCATCACTTCATGGCAAATAGATGGGGAAACAGTGGAAATAGTGTCAGACTTTATTTGTGGGGGCTCCAAAATCACTGCAGATGGTGACTGCAGCCATGAAATTAAAAGATGCTTATTCCTTGGAAGGAAAGTTATGACCAACTTAGATAGCATATTCAAAAGCAGAGACATTACTTTGCCAACAAAGGTCCATCTAGTCAAGGCTATGGTTTTTCCACTGGTCATGTATGGATGTGAGAGTTGGACTGTGAAGAAAGCTGAGCACTGAAGAATTGATGCTTTTGAACTGTGGTCTTGGAGAACTCTTAAGAGTCCCTTGGACTGAAAGGAGATCCAACCAGTCCATTCTAAAGGAGATCAGTCCTCGGTGTTCTTTGGAAGGACTGATGCTGAGGCTGAAACTCCAATACTTTGGCCACCTGGTGCAAAGAGTTGACTCATTGAAAAAGACCCTGATGCTGGAAGGGATTGGGGGCAGGAGGAGAAGGGGACGACAGAGGATGAGATGGCTGGATGGCCTCACCAACTCGATGGACATGAGTTTGAGTGAACTCTGGGAGTTGGTGATGGACAGGGAGGTCTGGTGTGCTGCAGTTCATGGCATCACAAAGAGTCGGACATGACTAAGCAACTGAACTGAACTGAATTGAACTGAATCCACCTATGTGGTAATTTTTAATGACAACCCTAAAATTCAAGACCCATTTACAATTTTTTAAAAAGCCTCTCCAGAAAGCGGGCATAGACAGAACATACCTCAGCATAACAAAGGTGATAAATGACAAACTGATAGCAAATATCATTCTCAATGGTGGAAACTGAAAGCATTTCCTCTAAGATCAGGAACAAGACAAGGATGTCCACTCCCACCACTATAATTCAACACTGTTTTGGAAATCCTAGCCATGACAATCAGAGAAAATAAAGAAATAAAAGGAATCCAAATTGGAAAAGAAGTAAAACTGTCACTGTTTGCAGATGGCATGACACTATACATAGAAAATCCTAAAGATACTACCAGAAAACTACTAGAGCCCGTCAATGAATTTGGTAAATTTACAGGTTACAAAATTAATACACAGTAATCCCTCGCATTCCTATATACTAAAAACAAAAAATCAGAGAAATTAAGGAAACAATCCTGTTTATCAACACAACAAAAAGATTAAAATACTTAGGAATATACCTACCTAAGAAGGCAAAATATCTGTCCTCAGAAAACCATAAGATACTAATAGATTCCCTTGGTGGTCCAGTGGTAAGGAATCCACCTTTCAATGCAGGGGACATAGGTTTAATTGCTGTTCAGGGAACTGAGATCCCACATGCTGTGGCATAACTAAGCCTGTGCACTGCAACCAGAGAAAGCATGCACACTGCAGTGAAGAGTCTGCATGTCCCAATGGAAAAAAGAAGCCAAATTTCTTTGATGAAAGAAATCAAAGATGACACAAACTGATGTGGAGACATCCCATGTTCTTGAATTTGGAAGAATCAATGTTGTGAAAATGACTAAAGCTGCAGATTCAATGCAATCCTTACTAAATTACCAATGACATTTTCCACAGAATTAAAACAAAATAATTTACAATTTGTATGGAAACCAAAACACAAAGCAATATTGAGAAATGGAGCTGAAGGAATCAGGCTCCTTGGCTTCAGACTATACTACAAAGCTACAGTAAGCAAGACAGCACAGTACTGGCACATAAACAGAAATATAGGTCAACGGAATAGGGTAGAAAGCCCAGAGATAAACACATGCACCCATGGTCAGCTAATCTATGACAAAGGAGGCAAGAATATGCAATGGAGAAAAGACACCCTCTCTTCAATGAGGGGTGCAAGGAAAACTGGACAGCTATATGTAAAAGAATGAAATTAGAACACTCCCTAACACCATGCACAAAAATAAACTCAAAATGGATTAAAGAGCTAAATGTAAGGCCAGACACTGTAAAACTCTTAGAGGAAAACATTAGGCAGAACACTCTTTGACACAGAAAGATCTTTTTTGACCCACTTCCTAGAGCTATAATAATGTAAACAAAAATAAGCAAATGGGACCTAATGAAACTTAAAAGCTTTTACACAGCAAAGAAAACCATAAATCAGACAAAAAGAAAACTTTCAAAATGAGAGAAAATATTTGCAAATGAACCAACTGACAAGGCATTATTCTCCAAAATAACAAACAGCTCATGTAACTCAATATCCAAAAAACAAACAACCTAATCAAAAATGGATGGAAGACCTAAATAGACACTTCTCCAAAGAAGACATACACATGGCCAACAAATACATGAAAATATGCTCAACATCACTGAATATCAGAAAAATGAAAGTCAAAACTATGATGACATATCACCTAACACCAGACAGAATGGCCATCATTAAAAATTCTACAAACAGTAAATGCTGGATATGAGGATATGAAGAAAAGGGAACTCTCCTACATTGTGGGTGGAAATGTAAATTGGTACAGCCACTTGGAGAACAGAATAGAAGTTCCTTAAAAAACTGAAAATAAAACTACAATATGACCTAACAATTGAATTCTTGGGCATATACCCAGAGAAAACCATAATTCAAAAATATAAATGCACTCCAGTGTTCCCTGAAGCACTAGTTACACTAGCTAGGACACAGAAGCAACCTAAATGTCTATTAACAGAAAAATTAATAAATGGTACATATATACAATAGAATATTACTCAGCCATAAAAAAGGAACAAAATTGTGACTTTCAGAGATGTGGATGAACCTAGAGACTGCCATACATAGTAAAGTAAGTCAGAACGAGAAAAACAAGTATCATATATTAATGTACATATATGCAATCTAGAAAAGTGGTGTAGATGAACTTACTTGCAAATCAGAAGTAGAGACACAGATACAGAGAACAAATGTATGGATACCAAGGGCTGAAGAGGAGATGACTGAGAGACTGGAACTGACATACATACACTACTAATACCATGTATTAAATAAATAACTAATGAGAACTGATTTATAGCTCAGGAAACTCTACTCAGTGCCCTGTGGTGTTCTAAAGGGGTTGCTGTTTTATCACTAAGTAGTGTCTGGTTCTTTTGTGACCCCATGACTGTAGCCCTCCAGGCTCCTCTGTCCATGGCATTTCCCAGGCAAAAATACTGAAGCTGGTTGCCATTTCCTTCTCCAGGGGACCTTCCTGACCTAGAAGAAAGGTTAAACCCACATCTACTGCATTGGCGGGTGGATTCTTTACCACTGAGTCAACAGAAAAGCCCTCTAAATGGAATGGAAATCTAAGGAAGAGGGGATATATGTAATCATATAACTGATTCACATTTTTTACAGCAGAAACTAACACAGCACTGTGAAGCAACTATACTTCCATAAAAAAGAAAGAAAAGAAAACAATGCCCAGCTCAGAGGAGCAGATGGGGGTGGGACAAAGATACAGGGGGAAACCATACACATGGTCACTTCCTGTCTGTCACAGTAAGAAGACAAGCCTTACCATCTACAGTTGGTAACATCTATGGTGATGCAGTTATGTTATAAAGGTAAGGAGTAAAACAATGACAGATAAAATACAACAAAAAGTTTGGAGGAAAGTGTAAGTAAGCTAATTCCTCTGCTTTCATAGTGAGGAGTTAATAGGTGCTATCTAATAATACAGGAAGCTTGGGGCTGGTGCACTGGGATGACCCAGAGGGATGGTATGGGGAGAGAGGTGGGAGGGGGGTTCAGGATGGGGAACACGTGTACACCCATGGCAGATGCATGTTGATGTATGGCAAAACCAATACAATATTGTAAAGTAAAAAATAATAATAAAATAAATAAAATAAAGTTAATAATCCTGCAGTAGTTTGAGCATTCTTTGGCATTGCCTTTCTTTGGGATTGGAATGAAAACTGACCTTTTCCAGTCCTGTAGCCACTGCTGAGTTTTCCAAATTTGCTGGCATATTTAGTGCAGCACTTTCACAGCATCATCTTTCAGAATTTGAAATAGCTCAACTGGAATTCCATCACTTCCACTAGCTTTGTTCATAGTGATGCTTCCTAAGGCCCACTTGACTTCACATTCCAGGATGTCTGGCTCTAGGTGAGTGATGGTCAACAGTGAAATCAGATTGATTATATTCTTTGCAGCCAAAGATGGAGAAGCTCTATACAGTCAGCAAAAACAAGACCGGGAGCTGACTGTGGCTCAGATCATGAACTCCTTAATGCCAAATTTAGACTGAAATTGAAGAAAGTAGGGAGAACCACTAGACCATTCAGGTATGATCTAAATCAAATCCCTTATGATTATACAGTGGAAGTGAGAAATAGATTTAAGGGACTAGATCTGATAGAGTGCCTGATGAATTATGGATGGAGGTTCATGACATTTTATAGGAGACAGGGATCAAGACCATCCCCATGAAAAAGAAATGCAAAAAAGCAAAATGGCTGTCTGGGGAGGCCTTACAAATAACTGTAACAAGAAAAGAAGCAAAAAGCAAAGGAAAAAGGAAAGATATACCCATTTGAATGCAGGTTCCAAAGAATAGCAAGGAGAGATAAGAAAGCCTTCCTCAGCAATCAATGCAAAGAAAGAGGAAAACAACAGAATGGGAAAGACTAGAGATCTCTTCAAGAAAATTAGAGATACCAAGGAAATATTTCATGCAAAGATGGGCACAGTAAAGAACAGAAATGGTATGGCCCTAACAGAAGCAGAAGATATTAAGAAGAGGTGGCAAGAATACAGAGGAAAAACTGTACAAAAAAGATCTTCACAACCCAGATAATCATGATGGTGTGATCACTGACTTAGAGCCAGACATCCTGGAATGTGAAGTCAACATCCACTGGATCATCAAAAGAGCAAGAGAGTTCCAGAAAAACATCTATTTCTGCTTTATTGACTATGCCAAAGCCTTTGACTGTGTGGATCACAATAAACTGTGGAAAATGCTGAAAGAGATGGGAATACCGGACCACCTGACCTGCCTCTTGAGAAACGTATATGCAGGTCAGGAAGCAACAGTTAGAACTGGACATAGAACAACAGACTGGTTCCAAATAGGAAAAGGAGTACATCAAGCCTGTATATTGTCACCCTGTTCATTTAACTTCTATGCAGAGTACATCATGAGAAATGCAGGGCTGGAAGAAGCACAAGCTGGAATCAAGATTTCCA
>NW_011494718.1:2760058-2797636 GCF_000754665.1 Bison bison bison
TGTCAGACTTTATTTTGGGGGGCTCCAAAATCACTGCAGATGGTGATTGCAGCCATGAAATGAAAGACACTTACTCCTTGGAAGGAAAGTTATGACCAACCTAGATAGCGTATTAAAAAGCAGAGCTATTACTTTGCCAACAAAGGTCCGTCTAGTCAAGGGTATGGTTTTTCCAGTGGTCATGTATGGATGTGAGAGTTGGACTGTGAAGAAAGCTGAGTGCTTTTGATGCTTTTGAAGTGTGGTGTTGGAGAAGACTCTTGAGAGTCCCTTGGACTGCAAGGAGATCCAACCAGTCCATCCTAAAGGAGATCAGTCCTGGGTGTTCCTTGGAAGGACTGATGCTGAGGCTGAAACTCCAATACTTTGGCCACCTCATCCGAAGAGTTGACTCATTAGAAAAGACCCTGATGCTGGGAGGGGTTGGGGGCAGGAGGAGAAGGGGACAACAGATGATGAGATGGCTGGATGGCATCACTGACTCGATGCACATGAGTTTGGGTGAACTCTGGGAGTTGGTGATGGATAGGGAGGCCTGGCGTGCTGCAATTCATGGGGTCGCAAAGAGTTGGACATGACTGAGCGACTGAACTGAACTGACTGAAAGTTAACAAATCAATTAATAGAGGTATAAATATATTTTTTAGACCATCAGGAATAACCCAAGAGTTCAAATACAAATGATTCAAAGTAATTGAGCCTGAGGAACTACTGAGCATGTGGGAGTGAAGGTAAACAGTCACATTCACTTTTCATATATCTATGTTTTTAAGTGATCAGCCAAGTTTATTTTTGTGTATGGTGTGAGAGTGCATTCTAATTTCGATTTAAATGAAGCTGTCCAGCTTTCCCAACACCACTTGTGGAAGAGACTATCTTTACTCCATTGTATATGCTTGCCTCCTTTGTCGAAGTTAACTGACCATAGACGTGTGGGTTTATTTCTGCACTCTCTGTTCTGTTTCATTGGTCCATATGTCCATTTTGGGGCTAATACCACACTGTTTTGATTACTGCCACTTTGTAGTATTGTCTAAAGTCTGGGACGGTTCCAGCTTTGTTCTTTATCCTCAGGATTGCTTTGGCAATTCTGGTTTGATAAAATTTTAGGATTATTTGTTCTAGTTCTGTGGAAAATGTTATGGATAATTTTATGAGAACTGCACTACGTCTTTAGATTGCTTTGGGGTAGTATGGTCATTTTAACTATATTAATTTTCCAATCCAAGAGTATGAGCTATCGTTCCATTTCTTTGAGTCATCTTCAATTTCCTGTATCAGTGCTTTACGGTTCTCAACATACAGCAGGTCCCCTACACATGAATGAATCCCATTCTGAAAGCAAGTTCTTAAGTCCAACTCGTTTGTAAGTCCAATTTTTTGTAGGGCTAACAAAGTTAGCCTCAGTACCCAACTAATACAATTGGCTATATAGTACTGTACAATAGGCTTACAATACTTTTCACACAATAATACACAGAAAACAAACAAAAAATAAATAAAATATTTTTAGTCATATGATATATGTCCTTGAAAATTACAGTCATACATCACAATGGCTGGCATATAGGGCTAGCACTGAATGAACAAGCAAGAAGAGTTACTGACTGGAGGAGAGAAAGGAGGCGGAAGGTGGTAGAGTTGAAGAATCATCCACAACAGGAGACAGACGGCAAGCTGCAATTTCATGCATGCCTAATGCCGATGGCACAGGTTCTGGGTTCAGTTCTATCTACCCTATTGAAAAAATGATCCAACAATGTCTGGATAGTAGCTTGTTTTTTCTCTTCACAGATGAGACGGTAGCACTGGATTCCATTCTGAACCGTTGTTTCAACACTTGTGTACCATTCTACATTCGGGTCCTAGGTCTCAAAATCTAACGAGTGCTTCCTCAAATAAAGAAAATTCCCTGCCATTTCCTACATCATGAACCTCCTTGGTTCTTCAAGTACTTCCTCCTTTTGTCTCTCTTTGTCCTTTCTCTGGTACTCCACTTCCTGGCGCTTGTTAGCAACTACCAGCTACATCCCCGCTGCTTTTACATTTGCCTCTAGACATCCTGGGCTTGAAATAAAGACACTACTATCGTGCTCTACACAGTAGTATACAGCAAAGTACACAAAAGCACAAGGGCGTGTAGAGAATGCAGGCAGGTGACCACGTAGGCCAAACACACGAACGAACTCATGTGATTGGATATGTGAACGCATGTTCACATCGTTGAAAGTTTGCAACATGAAGGTTGTATGTATGGGGCTTACTGTATAAGTCTTTCACTTCCTTGGTTAAGTGTATTCTTAAGTAACTTTTTGACGAAATTTTTTTAAAGTTTCTTTATTTTGCTTTCCTTTTCTATCTCATTTTTAGTATAAAGAAATGCACAGATTTCTATATGTTTATCTTGTATGCTGCTACTTTGCTGAATTTCTTTATCAGTTCTTAGTTTTTGTGTGGGGGTCTTTAGAATTTTCTGTATATAGTATCATATCATCTGCATATAAAAAGTTACTGCTTCCCTGCCAATTTGGATATTTTATTTATTTATTTTTTGTATGATTTCTATGACTAGGCTTTCCAATACTACATTGAGTAGAAGTGGTGAAAGTGGTCATCCCTGTCTTGTCCCAGATTTTAGCAAAAAGGCTTTCAACATTTCATTTCTGAGTAATATGTTATCTGTCAATTTGTCATAAATAGCTTTTAATATGTTGACATACATTTCCTCTACACCCACTTTGATAAGTTTTTTTTAATCCCACCCTTGAGCATATATCTGGAGAAAACTCTAATTTGAAAATATGCAGGCACCCCAATATTCATTTACTGTAGCCAAGACATGGAAGCCACCTCAATGTCTATCAACAGACGAATAGATAAGGAAGATGTGGTGTATGTGTGTGTGTATATATATATATAAATACATATATACACACATATATATACATACATATAAACACACACACACACAATGGAACATTGCTCAACCATAAAAAGGATGATATAATGCCATTTGCATCATATCATTTGCATTATATAGGATATAGGAGGTCCATCAATGGGTGGACCTAGAGATTATTACACTAAATGAAACAAGTCAGAAAAATAAAGACAATTACTTTAGATATCACTTATATGTGGAATCTAAAACGTTATGCAAATGAGCTTATTTATAAAACAGAAACAGACTCTCAGACTTCAAAAACAAGAGGAAGGGGGAGGGGGATGGGAGGGGTAAATTGAGAGTTTGGGATTAGCAGACACAAACTATTATACATAAAATAAGCAAGGTTGTACTGTATAGCACAGGGAACTATACTCAATATCTTATAACAAACCATAGTGGAAAAGAGTATGAAAAAGAATTCAGTATGTAAAACTGAAGCACTTTCTTATATACCTGAAATTAACACAACATTGTAAATCAAGTATACTTCAAAAAAAAGTTCAGTCAATCAAGCGAATAACCTTAATAATAAACGAATATCTACTTGAGAACAGATTAGGTCACCAGGAAACTGTAAGAAGGGGGCCCATTAGAGGTCAGGAGGAGTTGGAAGCATCAGCAATGGAGACCCAGACTGACCCACGACCCACAACCAAAGGGAAAGAGCCAGGAGATAGTGGCACGCAGCAGCTGAGTGTGTTCCACACCGAGGGTGAGGGTGTTCCAAAGGGAGGGGTGCCCTCAGCTGCAGTATTGAGCAGGCTGAAAGCAGGGCTAAGGATGAAACTGAACGATGACTTTAGCAACTTGGGGATCATTGGTCATTTGGCAAAAGCCATCTCAGTAGACTGAAATACTAGGACTTTAGGAAGTAGAAATAAAGTTAGTAAATAGAGCAGGAGAAAAGATTATTTTGGCAACAGAATAAAAAAAAAAATCAATGGATATTAGGAGCAAAGAAAGAGGGGATTCAATAGATGACTCCTGGCCACATGACTGAAAAATGAAACGTGCCTTTAGCAAAATCAGAAAAGCAGAAGTGGGTGTGGAAAAATAGATAAATAAATTTTTAAGTGGGTGTGGAGGATGGAAGAAGGTCAGCTTGTATTCTCCCTGCTTAACCTCTTTGTCCACTTTCTGTCTATACATCTACTCCGCAAAGAGTTCTTAAGCTCATGGAACACATGGGCACAAGTTCATGGGCAGGCTAAGAGAGGAGGAAGCTACAGGAAGTTGGTCTGATTTCTGCTGTATTTGACTTGACAGTATTTGTTCAGAGGTGCTGGATTCCCAGTCTTTGTGCTGGCAGGATCATTCATGCTCACAGTCTGTGGTTTTGCCTTTAGTTCTGAGACTCAAGAAATTTTCAGGAGGAAGATTTAGAAATCTGCTTTGAATTACAGCCCTGCTAGGCAATATTTTTCTTAACCAGTGGGGTTTTTCTCTTTATTGTGCTTTGGAACATGTTGGAAGAGCAGGACATTGGAATGTTGGAAGGGCAGGAGGTCTCTCAAGTTCCCATCTCCAAGTTTAATAACATGAATATATTCTGGTTAAGTCATTTTCAATAACTTGTATCCATTTCGGTGTTATTTTTATTTTCCATAAAGCCATTTTCCAATTTTTAAACTCCTCATAATAGCATGATCCACAGAACAATGAATTTGGACTTTGTTATTGTTAGTGAACCTTCATCATCTCCAGGTTCCAACATCCCTAAATTAGAACCACAGATTGATTACAAAGTGTATTCCATGGAACACAGAAACCTTGAGAAAGCTACTGTGACCTCTTTCTTTAGTGATTATAGAAGATATTTGCTCAGGAGTCCTGGGTGAGTTCTAGACCTTCTGTAAAATGAATGGAAACGTCAAAAAAATGAATGAATGTAGGAAAAATCATAAGTCATGTAGAAGTGGCCATGACATAAGAGAGGCCAGGGACCCAGTGAAAGGTGCATGTGACACGGGTCTCACTGTCTAGTTTGAGGGCCTGATGTGAGCTCCATGAGAGCAGAGCCCTCCCCTGTCTTTTTTACCTCTGTGTCTCCAAAACCTAAAACAGTGCCTCGAAAGAGTTGGGGCTCAGTAAACTAAAAAACAAACAGGAAATGTTACCATCACTCAACATTTTAGAGGGAAACGTTAAAGAACAACAACAAATCCGCTTCAGCTCACAAAATACTATTTTCCCATATATCCAGAACGCTCGGGGCAAGTCTTGGGCAAAAATCAGAACCTTCAAAAATTGCTTTTAAAACCTGTAAGAGGAAGTTCTGAGAACAGATAGCAACAATTTATGTCTCTAGCACTTTTCCTGCTCTGGGTTTTATAGTCACTAGTTTATATCCAGTCCAAACCACCCTTCACTGAGAAAGGCCCTTTGACTATTACATCCCAGACTTCTCCAATCAGAAGTGTTATAAGACCTCAGAACAATCACCCAGGGCATTTGAGATCTGTTGTTGGCGATCTCTATGAAGAGTCGTTCTGGGAGATGCTGAATTTCAACTTCCATGCAATTCTGTTTTCACAGTTCACTTTATAACGAAACTAACCAAGGTGACCTCACTCCTCCAAAAAGGAAAGGATAAAGTTAAAACCCTCTACAGTGAGAATGTGTATTACTCTCAAGACTGGACTCTGACAGTTGTTCAAATCAGGGAAATCTGAAAGTGTATGTATCTCTCCACTGGATTCAAAGTCAAATACACATTCATCAAATGGCTATGAAGATATTCTGCCATAGTATGCTTAAAATCTAGCACTGTTTCCATTGTCCTAGAAAACCAGGAGCTGTTTGCCCTCGAGTGATAAAGACTTTGGGATGTGGGGAGAGCTGGTTATGACCTGCAAGTCAAACACACACAAAGTTCCATTTCCACCCTTCCCCAACTCATCTCTAACATTTCCCAGGAAGCCCTCTGGTTAGTTCAACTGACAGCAGCTTATCGCTGTTGCAATTAGATTGTATCATCTCTTTGTTTCTTCCTGTGTAAAATGAAGCATGGGATCCTGCAGAGACAAACAGAACCAGATGGGCCATCAAACCCTACACTTATCAACTTCAAGAAGTACAGATCAGCCCTCATTTCAGCAGTCTAACCTCACAAATCCAACCACAGGCTCTAACGCTGGATTTTTTCACATTGCTTTTTATTGCTGACTTGGGCAGTTTTCTCCACTGTTTAAGTATTTATACATTTTTAAAGATTAGTTGAAATTTCTTTGCATTAAGGTTTATTTGCATTTCACCCTGTAAATCTAAGATATTTTACTCTTGAACTTGCTGATTTTTAAAGGATACAAAAAGAAAATATCATTTAAGTATTTACTATTTCCAGGAATTTAATAAATATTATTGTATTTATACCTTTCAAAAGTCTACATGAATGTTGTCTTAATTTCAAAAACAAAAAGGAGTCTACATGGTGGATGTTATTATTTCTATCATATGGATGAAGAGAATGAAAGTAATAGAAGTTAAGCAACTTGCTCAAAATATTACACAGCTTATAAGTGGTGATACGGGAATAGGAATGGAGATCTATCTGACCCCACAGATGTAGTCTTTCCACTCCACCACCGCTCTTCAGAGATCTGGGTGTGTAGAGGATCAAGGAAACATAATGAGTCTGCAAAGTGATCCATGTACTAATATCATCATTAAAAAGGATTCCATATAATATTTATAACAGGAGTAACCAGGGTACTTCCTTATATTTCCCCCCAAATGTGGACAAATATAACTGTCTCAGTGCCTTAAGGACTGATAATATCTTTTAAAATTAAACTATCTATGTAGAGAATACCATTGTATAAATTCACTGGAATCGGGGTCAAATGACCTGAGTAAAGGTGCAGCTTCTACATTTAATATCTGTGTGAATTTAAGCAAGTTACTTACTATTGAGTTTCCTTATTTGTGAAATGTGTGTGGCAGAAGGTAGAGGCACCCTTCCCAACCTCCCTGTAGTGAGACTGGGGCCAATGAAGCATGAGAACTTGAGACCTGGGTCACTCTAGATCAAAGCAGGTATAAGCCAGTGTACCACCTCCATCTCCCTCTTTCTCAGCAGAAGCAGCTCTAGAGGCCATATGTTCTACATGTCCTATTTGGTGCAGCTGCAAGATTGCGAGGGGTACCCAGTTGCCATAAGAGTTTTCCTGAGTAAGAAAGAAATCTTTATTGGGTTAAATCACTGAGATTTCAGGGTTTACCCGCTATGGCAACTAACGTTAATTAACCTCACTAACACAGGGAGATAACAACTTCTACCATGCTACATTAGATTATTATGATAATCAAATAAGAATGTTGAGATGAGAATTTATTAACCCTATCGTACACAGATGGAAGGCCTACTATTGTTATTACTCATACATTTAAAGAAATTTGACTTTTCTTCAAGATTTTTGTAAGATCATGATTATATAAAAGTTGTAGTTCCAACAATTATTTGTAAGAAAAAAAAAAGACTGCTTATAATATGGTTTCAAGGAAAACAGATGTTTTATCTTGTGTACACTATTTTCTTGTTCAACAATCTTCCACAGATAGTACAAATAAAAACTTTAACTCAATTTAATTGAATAATACCAGTATCCAATTACCCTTTTCTTAATTAATAAAAATTCACTGTAGTTTACATCCTTGGAGATTTCTCTTCTTCCTGCTCACATAGTAGAAAAGACAACAGTTGGCACACACGTTGGCTTTCATGAGACTAACACCACAGGGCAAATGATGCCCATCCACATTAACATGGTAGCCTGTCTTGCTTTCAACTCCATTAATAACTGGCCTCATTCAAATAAGCCCAGCTCATTTACTAGGTATTAGAAAAACAGAAATCCTAGATAGGGCAAATAGACATTGTCAGTCACAGCTTCTACTCTCCCTCCCCAGATGCCCATACAATTGCATTCAGAATCAAGAATGGGAACCAAAGAAAGAGGACACAGCGTGACAATGACCTAAATTCATACACACAAACAAGGATGCTATTTACTGCTATAAAATTGGCTGGGGGGGAGGTGTGTGTGTGTAGACAGAAGACAAAAACAGAGTGAAAATGAAATGCACAAAAATGTGTTATCAATAGTACCCAAAAGATGAATGGGTAAAAAAAAGTGTGGGATCAACACAATGAAATACTATGCAGCCATACAAAAGAAGGAAATTCTGCCATCTGTGACAGCATGAAGGGACCTTGAGGGTATTGTGTTGAGCAAAATAAGTCAGATAGAGAAATACAAATATTGTATGCTCTTACTTCAAAGTGGAATCTGGAAGAAAAAAAATGAACTCAAGCATGTAAAGAACAGATTGCTGTTTGTCAGAAGTGGGTGTGTGGAAGTGGTGGGCAGGCGGGTGCATGAAATGGGTGAAGGTAGTAAAAGGTCCAATCTTCCGACTGTAAAACAACTAAGTCCAGGGGGTGTAATAGAAGGTGTACGTTATATCAAAACATTCTCTTAAAGGCTGCCTCACTTCATTCTGAAGACACAGGAAGGATTCCAGTCTTAGGTAATGGACCCACTTATGGGGACATGAAATTCACTTCTTCCCATATTTCACTTTTCAGTTCACAAAAATGGGCAAGTGAGGAAGGGAACACACTTATGAGACTATGATGTTATTGACACAGGGAAGCCCATTTATACATACACACACATATAAACCTTACACACCGCACAAATACACACACACAGATACATACGTACACATACACGGAACGCAAACTATATCTTTGTTTTCAGTGATTAAGCAGTAATATTATCGTGCCATGTTATGTCACAATGAAAACAGCAGAACTTTCAAGAACTGAGGAGCAAGGGTGGGGATGCAGGAGAGCAAGAGGAAGAAGAGAAGGGAAAGACCAGGGGCAGGCGAGAGCGGGCAGAGGAACCACCCTGAGCACAGGCTAGACTTTTGCCAGAGGGTCAATGTCAACGAACAGGTAGATGTAAGAGATTATCTGGGAAACCATGTTTTCTCTCGAGAAGAATATTTGAATTGGGAATGAAAACATTCTGTGCTTCCTGGCGCATTTTACAGTTACAAAGAAGGCTTTTAGAAGTCTGCCAGCAATCTAGCTGAAGAAGGTCCAAAGCATCAAGGTTCCGTTTGGCTTTTTTCCTGAATTATTGTGTGCACATAATGTTGTTTTAGAAAAATAAAGCAAACCACTAAACTTAACAGGATTCTTTAATGCTGGCAGAAGAAACATGTCACTGTCACAATAAAGAAAACTCTGTTGAGAAATACTTTACAAAGTAAGAGCTAAGGCAGTTAACAATTGATTCTCAAAGTGGTTTGCTTTTGTTCTAAATCACAAGCAGACCCTCACAACCCCACCCTTTCCCGCTTTCAAGTGTGCAATCCTGGCCTGAGAAGCTGTCCTGCAGGGTCATGCTCAGCAGTGACACAGAGAGCCGGGCGCAGAGGTTAAAAGGTCTGGTTCTCCAGGCGACAGGTCAGCAGCCAAGAGAGATGACAGGCACCACTGAGAGATCCTCATTCAGACAGCACCAACAAGGCTGACGTCTGAACTGAAAACCTCTGCCGCTGGCCCAGTGCTGACCACTCACCACCACAAGCAGTTAGCGGTACCCCCAGCAGCTCCTAAATAATCCCTCTGGGCAAGTTGTAACAGCAAATTCAGACATGGGAAGAGATACAGCAGCTTAACCTGGATTTTAAACATCACTGCCATCTTAGAACTGGGTAAGTGTTCTATTAGCTAACAGAGTGGGAGGCTTCCTTAACTGAGCCCTCCTTGGCTGCCTAATCCTTGAAGAATCTATCTAGCTTTTCTTCTGCCTCCCACAGATCCTCATGCTGTAGCCAAACCTTGAATCTGAAAGGAAGACCATGATCAGTGCTCTGAGACCTCCTACTTATTGGCAGGTCTGATCCCTTGGTATGCACACAAAACCACTAATGCTGGCCTCCTGCTCAAGTCCTGTCCCACCCTTTGTATGGCCAAGTCTAGATGGTGGAGAGTAACATGTGATATTATTGGTTGACTGGTCTCTATTACTATCTGCTGTCTTATTTGAGCCATAAAGCAGTGATGGCAAGTAGGTTTCCTCTTGTGGGATAATTCTAACCATTTAGCTTTTTATGCCTAAACCTCTGTGTTAAGGAGGATTCTGAGGACATATCTGCATTCAAGGAAAACCATGGAAAATAGAGGAAAACATATCACTTCACTTAAAAGCTAAGTTCGCAATTTTGTGAAGAAGCATCAAGTCAAAAGGGAGAAGCAGTAAACCAGGGGGAGGTAAAAATAAAGGAAAAACCAGCATCGTGCGGCTGGTAGCCTGAAACTGGGTGCAATTTTTTCTAGAAGGCAATTTGAGGATACACATGAGGAGCCTCAACCATGTTCACATTCCCTGGTCCAGTACTTCTAGGAACTTATTCTAAAAAACCACTATGGATGCTCTCAAAGATTTGTCTACAGGTTTATTCATAGGAGCACTGCTTATGACAGCTAAAAATTAGAATCTACATAAATGCTAAAAAAGTGAGTATTGTATAAATTATAGAAATGACAATAAAATACTACGCACTATTTTATCAATGATTCTTTTTAAAAAATCACTCTGTAGAGGACTATTTAAAAATAATGGGAAAATGTTCATAGTATGAAAACTTGCTCTATGAAAAAGTATCCAAAATATTATACGTAGTATGGTCCAAATTTATTTTAAAATACAAAATAGAAAGACATATATATATGTTCTAAATGTTAACTCTGAATATCCCAAATCCTTGACAATAATTATATGCCACTTTTGTGACAATAATAATAAAATCTTTTTTGTTTTTAAAGACAATAATATACAATCTGAAGAAGCCCTGCCTGTGGCCATCCAACTTCACTGCCCCCTAAAATGTAACTTGAGTAAAATGTAATTTGGATCAGAAAGTGAAAAATGTGATGCACAATAAACAGGAAAGAGATGAATGATTTAACATAAGGAGAAGAGCACTGAAGCCGCCCAGAGGCATATCTGGGTCCAGCGGGCTGTGTCAGTACATACGAGTTGTTAAGTGGACCACAACCAGCTTCATCCTGCAGCAGAATTAGTCTTTTATTCCTGGTGCTTCACTGTCTGAAATAACCACCATCACACACTCAGAATTATGTGTTTTTTCCAAGACCACCAAGTGGCTTAATAAAAAATAAAATTCGCCTTCATTGCAAAGGACTCTACACATATTGCTCAGAAGTGGTCACATGACCTGCCAAATGTAGAAGACTGTGTTCTGCTTTTTTTTTTATCAAGTGAAAGGACATCTTACAGTGTACCAGACATGCAGCATCTCCCTGTATGAGCCTGTTACCAGTCCAAACTTGGGTTGGCTTGCGCACACACAGTAAAGCCAGGGTGTGGTGAAGGAAAGCACAGCATTTACTGCAGGATGCCAAACAAGCAGAATGGGAAGCTCGTGCTCAAAAGACCCAAATTCCTTGATGGTTTTCAGGGAAGGGTTTTTAAAGTCACTGTGAGGGAGGATTCTATAGGGTGTGTGATCAGCTCATACACAATTCTTGAATTGGTTGGCATCAACATAAAGTTTCAAGCATCATCAACCTTCTGGTTTTGACTAGTCTAGGGTCATGTTCTCGCCCTCAGCAGTTTTCATCTGGTGGGGGTCTGCTTCCTATAAAAACAACTTGGAATGTGTGTCGGGCCTTTATCTGTATCTTTCAGGGAACTGGGAGTTTGGTGATTCTGCTACATCACAGATTTATAGTCTAAATTGTTACCAGTTCTCCAGCCCAAGAGCTATTCTTTGTTTCTACACTTCATATCTCCCAATTATTAACTCTTGAGTCAGCCTTTTACCTCAAAATGCAAAGGGACTTGTGCACGATTTCAAACCCAGGATGCGGAAATCAGTGTTCCATTCTGAGCACCACTGAGCACCTCTGCCCTCTGTAGTTCAGTCCCAGCTTTCCTGTTCCAAAAGTAGGGTGAATAGTCCTCAGAATTCTACTTGTTTTGACCCAGAAGAATGAATATTGTTGAGATTGTGTCTGGAAAAATGCTATTCACAAGTTGTAAAGAGTGTGCACCTTTTTGTGAATCAGAAAGTTCTCTTTTCCTCCTGTTGCACTTTGTACAATAAGCTTAAAAGGGGAAACTCTTGCTCTAGTTTACTATTATCTCATTTTCCAGCAAAATCTAACCCCTAACTGTCTGAGGTGAGGATATTTGTACACCCTGATTCAAAGTTGTCTGGAGTCTACTTAGGAAGGAAATGCAAGCTAGCTTTATTTCCGCTTTTCCATATGGGAAAAAAGCAGCCACCTTGATGATCTGAGTTCAGATTCCCACTAGACTGTCTCCAAATTAAAGACATTTTCAAGCATTTTATCCTGTGGTTACAGCAAGGAGTCATTAAAAAATAAAATATCCAGATATTCAAAAGGAATAAAGGTCAATTAAAGAAGAAGGAGGCTTCTGTTTTTCACAATCCCAATTAGTAGGAGAAAACTGGAATTTCTAGACTTCATAAAATACAAGGAAAATATCTGGAATGCAGAACTTGAAGGATCAAGTGAATGAAGTTAGCTTTGCTGGCCAGCAATTTATTCTCAGCAAAATAATAATGTATTGAGTGACTGATCCATAATAGAATTTTAGAGATGACCTTTCATCTGAAAGGAATTTTCTAGAGAAGAAGAGAGAATTATAGACCTGAGACTTGATATCACACATCTTCCCAGGAGAGAACCCTCAAAGACCTTCTGTGACCCTAAACCCACTGCTAAGTGTCTCTAAGATGAGGTGCCCATGACCTTGTTGTATACTCATGTCCAGGGTCTTTATAGGAAGGAAGTTCTGGCCACAAGTTTGTTGGATACATTGAATGATGTTGTTTATGCTTGAAATCAGACTGCTTGGAATCAATAATTTAAATGTTTCAATAGAGAACTGTCCAGAGTATTTGGGAACAAGGTGTTACTTAGAATCAAAGCTAAAATAAACCTTCTACTTTATTTCTTGGTACCAACTTAAACTACTCAGACATTTAAAAGTTTGTTTCCCTAATGCCGCATACTGTAAGGTTTTCATGTTTGTGCCTGCTTGCATTTATTGTCATTTTATGCTTTAAAAATGGCCCCTTTGGAATCATACCACATTGGTCACCTCAGAATCATACTTATGCTTTGCTATAAAACAGCACTGATCATTTAAAAATATCTGACATTTGCTTTTTCCAAAAATATTTCCTCAACCTAAAAATATGAAATTCAAGTGTCATGAAAATGTTAGTTGCTCAATTGTGCCTGACTCTCTGCTACACCCATGGACTGTAGCCCACGAGGCTTTCCTGTCCATGGGATTCTCCACAGAAGAACACTGGAGTGGGTTGCCATTTCCTACTCCAGGGGATCTTCCCAACTCAGGGATCAAACCTGGGTCTCCTGCATTGCAGGCAGATTCTTAAGTGTCTGAGCTACCAGTGAAGCCCTTCAAGTGTCATAGACAGAAATAATAGAACGTACGCTAACCAGACAAAAAACCATGTTTGTGTGTTTTTGTGTAAGTGGTTGGTGGATGTGGAAGACAGAAACACATTTCACACAAGTATCTAAGCAGAGTGCTTGTACTGAGGCAGCCTGACTGGAAAGCCTAGACAACAGTCTGTGATACTGTGCTGCATGTCCAGTGGAATTCTATTCCTATCATGGAAAAATAGCTAAGTCTGTGGTGCTTGGTCTTCATGCAAAATAATAAGCAGGGCCACTACTCAGAGGAACTTCAAAGAGAACTTTAAGAGATATTTAATTCTCCTTTTGAGAGACAAATATTATGAAAGCAATATTTTAGCTTGCCTATGCTGCTGCTTGCTCTGATTAAGAAGCTGCCATCCCCTCAGAAGAGATCCAACCCTCTCTAAAAGGGAATAAATCAGAAGGCTTGGGTCTTTTCTCTTTGGAAGCCTGACCCTTGACCCTGTCCCTTCTCCCAGTCAGAGGCTTTTTAAAATTTCTTTTCACTTTTGTCCTGGATCACTGCTTCCATTCCTTCTGCCTCCAGAGTGGCTGAGCTTGTTGCCAAATCCAATAGCTCCAAGAAAAAGCCTGAAGCTTCTCTAGACCAAGAGAAGCTTCTTTCTGCAACACAACATGTCTCCAGAATCTTTTCTCACTGAAGTATTTATAGCCTGTAGTTTTGTTTTGAAACAATGCAGAAAATCTAAGAATACCAAAAAACAGCTCATGAGAGGAGGCAAATAAACAGTCCAACCATGGAAAAAAACCTAAATTTTGTCTACACTGGATCAAATCTCCCATACCACACACACACACACACATGCATCATAATGGATTTATCTGCTTCCATCAAAATGCAACCAAAAGCTTCTTAATCTGATAAAATTTGGGAGATCTGTAAGTTTGAAAGGGAAAAATTAATCCTTATTTTCACTAATTTCTAATAAAAATTCATTATTTCCTTTCATTATTAGTAGAGTTCCTTGACTTGGTCATGAAAATAAGCTCAGTTATTTTCATTTCTGAAAATTTACTTTTTTGCTCATCAGTTCAGTTCAGTCACTCAGCCGTGTCCAACTCTTTGCTACCCCATGAATCGCAGCATGCCAGGCCTCCCTGTTCATCACCTACTCCAGGAGTTCACTCAGACTCACATCCATCGAGTCGGTGATACCATCCAGCCATCTCATCCTCTGTCATCCCCTTCTCCTCCTGCCCCCAATCCCTCCCAGCATCACAGTCTTTTCCAGTGAGTCAACTCTTCACATGAGGTGGCCAAAGTACTGGACTTTCAGCTTTAGCATCATTCCTTCCAAAGAAATCCCAGGGCTGATCTCCTTCAGAATGGACTGGTCGGATCTCCTTGCAGTCCAAGGGACTCTCAAGAGTCTTCTCCAACACCACAGTTCAAAAGCATCAATTCTTCGGTGCTCAGCTTTCTTCACAGTCCAACTCTCACATCCATACATGACCACTAGAAAAACCATACCCTTGACTAGACAGACCTTTGTTGGCAAAGTAAAGTCTCTGCTTTTCAATATGCTATCTAGGTTGGTCATAACTTTCCTTCCAAGGAGTAAGCACCTTTTAATTTCGTGGCTGCAGTCACCACCTGCAGTGATTTTGGAGCCCCAAAAAATAAAGTCTGACACTGTTTCCACTGTTTCCCCATCTATTTGCCATGAACTGATGGGACCAGATGCCATGATCTTTGTTTTCTGAATGTTGAGTTTTAAGCCAACTTTTTCACTCTCTTCTTTCACCTTCATCAAGAGGCTTTTTAGTTCCTCTTCACTTTCTGCCATAAGGGTGGTGTCATCTGCATCATACTTCAAAATTATGGTGATTGTTAGACCCATTGCTGCATGTTAGTATCTGATATCTTAAGAAGCAAAAATGTTATCATAGCCTAGTATTGCTTTTCTTAATACTTTGTTTATTCTGTTTTAATATATTTGTTTTTAATTTATGTTTTTTTTAAAGCAGTAAAAGCAGATTTTATTCAGGAACTATTGGAATAGGGGAAACCAGATCTCAATATAGAACTGGGCTCAATTCCAAATATAGCATTTTAAAATGTCATTCTGATAAAGAATCTATAGGCTTCACCAGACCGCCAAAAGGGTCTGTGATTCTTTTTGCTAAAAAGCAAGGATCCCTGGCAGTAAAGGTTTTAGATAAAGTTTACTCGTGGTTAAAATGGATGCTCATATGGTTGAGCATGAACCATTGCTTTCACTTAATCTCTTTTCCTTTAAGTGGTATTCTGTATTGTCCAATGAATGTTGCATTTTCTACTCAAGTTCCGTCTTTTTCTGGTGAACTACAGACAAAAGTAGGCTGGTGTTTCCTGAGTTTGGAGTGAGAAATAGCTTTCTTAAAGCAAATGCTTCAAGATTCACCTGAGGAACCCTGCCCTAGCCTGCACAGTCACTTTAAACAAGGCCTCTTTGTCCACTTATCTCCCGGTTCTCTTTAGCAGACAGAACTCGGACGGCATGTGCTCACCTGGCCTGAGGTCACTTCAGAGCCTTTTTTCTTCACTAGGTCCACACTCTCCAAGGGGACTACCTTGCTCTCTGTGTACCAGGACAGGCTCCACAGTGAACACCAACCCACGACACATCCTGGGACGTGCTGGGTCACAGCCACCATCAGCATCTGTATTTTACAGGCTTATAAACGTGGGCGGTGGAGAAGGCTATGGCACCCCACTCCAGTACTTTTGCCTAGAAAATCCCATGGACGGAGGAGCCCGGTAGGCTGCAGTCCATGGGGTCGCTAGAGTCAGACACGACTGAGCGACTTCACTTTCACTTTTCACTTTCATGCACTGGAGAAGGAAATGGCAACCCACTCCAGTGGTCTTGCCTGGAGAATCCCAGGGATGGGGGAGCCTGGTGGGCTGCCGTCTATGGGGTCGCACAGAGTCGGACACGACTGAAGCGACTTAGCAGCAGCAGCAAACGTGGACGGTACGGATTTCCTTTCACAACACTTGGATACAGGAAATCTTCGATTCATTTATTTCTCTAAATCATTACATCTGATGTGAGTGCTCACTCAGTGAAATCCATGGCAAACTCTGGTCTGTATTGAGAATCCCTCCCTACCCTCAAAGGAGTCCTGCTCCAATGTGGGGTCCTCCTGCTGCCAGAAAAAAAGAGTGACGTGTCATTTCTGACACTGCCATCATTTTTTTTTAATAATTTTGTTTATTTATTTTTGGCTGTGTGGGGTCCTTGTTGCTGCCTGGGCTTTTCTCTAGTTGCGGCGAGTGGGGCTCCTCTCTAGCTGCTGCACTCCAGCCCCTCACTGCAGTGGCTTCTCCTGCTGCCGAGCATGCGCCTCCAGGGCACACAGGCTGCAGTGGTTGTGGCACATGGGCTCAGTAGTCGCAGCTGTGGTTCCTGGGCTTCAGAGCACAAGCTCTACAGTTGTAGCACATGGGCTTAGTTGCTCTGAGACATGTGGAGTCTTCCCAGATCAGGGATCAAACCTGTGTCTCCTGCATTGGCAGGCAGAAACTTTACCTCTGAGCCACCACGGAAGCCCTGCCATCATTCTTGTTGTCCTTTCTCCTAGTCAATGCCTCTTGGATCTCAGGAAATGCAGAGCTGCCCTCTCAGTGGGCACTGGTCCTTGGAGAGCCTCACCACTGCTTTCAAGGTTGCAAAGCACACCATAGCCTCTATTGGCCTCCTGATCACAGACCCCCTCAGCCCAATCCTGTTCTCTCTCTTCTCCCCTGTGATGGCTTCCACCTCTGCAAATACTCTCCTCCATCCTCCCCCTCAATGAAAGCCCAATATCATTCCTTTCAATGAGCCAGACTTCCAGAAGCCAAAGATGAGACAGGCAGTTCTCTGGTGACGTCTCCTTTTTATCTGTAACTCCAAAGCCCCTGAAAACCAAAAGAACATACATGCCTGGCTACATTATGGGGACAAAATAAAAACATTATATTAACAGAAATGAAACATAAATTACTATTTTAATCAAATACCCTGCATATAAAAGTAAGCACAACTGTTAGAGAAGCATCTCTAAGGAAAATAGATTATGACCAACCTAGATAGCATATTGAAAAGCAGAGACATTACTTTGCCAACAAAGGTTCGTCTAGTCAAGGCTATGGTTTTTCCTGTGGTCATGTATGGATGTGAGAGTTGGACTGTGAAGAAGTCTGAGCACCAAAGAATTGATGCTTTTGAACTGTGGTGTTGGAGAAGACTCTTGAGAGTCCCTTGGACTGCAAGGAGATCCAACCAGTCCATTCTGAAGGAGATCAGCCCTGGGATTTCTTTGGAAGGAATGATGATAAAGCTGAAACTCCAGTACTTTGGCCACCTCATGCGAAGAGTTGACTCATTGGAAAAGACTGTGATGCTGGGAGGGATTGGGGGCAGGAGGAGAAGGGGACGACAGAGGATGAGATGGCTGGATGGCATCACTGACTCGATGGACGTGAGTCTAAGTGAACTCCGGGAGCTGGTGATGGACAGGGAGGCCTGACGTGCTGCAATTCATGGGGTCGCAAAGAGTCGGACACGACTGAGTGACTGATCTGATCTGATCTGATTAATGTACAGTTCTAGAAATAAAGCTGGAAACTGTAAGTGACTTTTTTGAAGTGAGTGAATTTGTCCTCAGTTGTGCACACACACACACACACACTACATGTTAGCCTTTAACCAATCTCAGTTTAAGACAAAGTAAGACCCAGTTAGCAGCCAGTTTATCATCAATTTCAGTGAAGCACTTGGAGATTCTGTGTAATCAGTGACTCATCAGGAGGTCACATCAAGTAACACAACTAACGCTTTAAAGATAACAGTGGTGACAACCCTCATCACACCCACGAGCAGTCCCACAGACTCTGCTGTCTGGTCAGGCCATGCTGAATTTCTAGACTGCATCCCCCACTCAGAGAAGAAAAATATTCCAACTCTTATGGTCATTCCTCACTCTTAAAAGGGAAAATGAATACCCACCACAGTAATGAATGTAATTCAATGGGAGAGTGGCTTGAGAAAGCTAGCCACACTGGAAAGCTTTACTTCTAAAATTAATGACAGATCTGAAGATTATTTTCAGATTTGGTCAGCATTTTTGAGAAGTAATGATTAGCCAGGGTGGGAAAAGTCCAGATTTGTATTAAGCAGTTGCATCTTATGAGCAGAATGAGCTAAATCCAAGACTGTGACTTATTATTCAGGCTCTCACCATACGCTTTGCTAACAATAAGAGCTAACATTCATTAAGTGCTTACTATGCAAGTCAACTGAAAAAGCACTTTGTGTGTATTATCGCATCTATGCCACAAAACTACATATTAAAGAGGTACTATTATTCTCTCTAAAAATGAGTGAGGATACTTAGGAACAGAAATGTTGAGTAATCTGCCAATGCTCACAAAGTTGGTGCACGTGGATAAAAAACTTGTTTCTAAACAATATAAGCTAGAGAGCTCAACCCTTTAACACTGTTCAGTACTGTTGCTATCGCTGTTCAGTCACTAAGTCGTGTCCAACTCTTTACAACCCCAAGAACAGCAGCATGCCAGGCTTCTGTGGCCTTCCCTATCTCCTGGAGTTTGCTCAAACTCATGTCCATTGAGTTAGTGATGCAATCAAACCACCTTATCTTCTGTTGCCCTCTTCGCCTTTGTCCTCTATCTTTCCCAGAAACAGGGTCTTTTCTAATTAATCAGCTCCACATATCAGATGGCCAAAGTATTGGAGCTTCAGCTTCAGCATCAGTCCTTGCAATGAATATTCAGGGTTGATTTCTGTTAAGATTGACTGGTTTGATCTTCTTGCTGTCGAAGGGACTTTCAAGAGTTTTCTCCAGCATCACAGCTTGAAAGCATCAATTCTTTGGCATTCAATCTTCTTTATTGAATGCCAAATTCTCATATCTGTACTTGACTACTAGAAAAACAGTAGCTTTGACAATATGGACTTGGTCAGCAAAATGATGTCTCTGCTTTTTAATACAATGTCTCGGTTTATCATAGCTTTTTTTCCAAGGAGCAAGCATCTTTTAATTTCACGACTGCAGTCATCATCCACAGTGATTTTGGAGCCCAAGAAAATGAAATCTGTCACTGTTTCTCCTTTTTCCCCATCCATTTGCCATGAAATGATGTGACCAGATGTCATGATCTTAGTTTTTTGAATGTTGAGCTTTAAGCCAGTTTTTTCACTCCCCTCTTCCACCCTCATCAAGAGGCTCTTTAGTTTCTCTTCTCTTTCTGCCATTAGAGTGGTATCATCTCCGTATCAGAGGCTGCGGATATTTCTCCCGGAAATTTTGATCCATTTTGTGCTTCATCCAGCCCGGCATTAACATAACGCAGTCTGCATATTATAAGTTAAGTAAACAGAGTGACAGTATACAGCCTTGACATATTCCTTTTCCAATTTTGAACTAGTCTGTATTTCCATGTCCAGTTCTAACTTGTTTCTTGACCTGCATACAGGTTTCTCAGGAGACAGGTAAGGTGGCTTGGTATTCCCATGTCTTTAAGAATTTTCCACATTTGTTGTGATCCAGAAGTCAAAGGATTTAGTGTAATCAGTGAAGCAGATAGATGTTTTTGGAATTTCCTTGCTTTTTCTACGATCCAACAGATGTTGACAATTTGATCTCTGGCTCCTCTGCCTTTTCTAAATCCAGCTTATACATCTGGAAGTTCTCAGTTCATGTACTGTTGAAAGTGAAAGTGAAGTCGTTCAGTCGTGTCTGACTCTTTGCAACCCCATGGACTATAGAGTCCATGGAAGTCTCTAGCCAGAATACTGGAATGGGTAACCTTTCCCTTCTTCAAGGGACCTTCCCAACCCAGGGATCGAACCCAGGTCTCCTAAATTGCAGGCAGATTCTTTATCAGCTGGGCCACAAGGAAACCCAAGAATACTGGAATGGGTGGTCTACCCCTTCTGCAGCAGATCTTCCTGACCCAGGAAGCAAAACGGGGTCTCCTACATTGCAGGTGGATTCTTTACCAACTGAACTGTCAGGAAGCCCTGTACTGTTGAAGTCTAGCTTAAAGGATTTTGAGCTTTACCTTGCTAGCATGTAAAATAAGCACAACTGTACAGCAGTTGGAACACTCTTCAGCATGGCCTTTCTTTGGGATGAGAATGAAAACTGACCTTTTCCAGTCCTGTGACCACTACTGAGTTTGCTGGCATATTGGGTGCAGCACTTAAACAGCATCATCTTTCAGGACTTGAAATAGCTAAGTTGGAATTCCATCACCTCCACTAGCTTTGTTTGTAGTAATGCTTCCTAAGGCCCACTTGACTTCACACTCCAGGACGTCTGGCTCTAGGTGAGTTGACCATGCCATCGTAGTTATCTGGGTCAGTAAGACCTTTATTGTATAGTTCTTCTGTGTATTCTTGCCATCTCCTCTTAATAGCTTCTGCTTCTGTTAGGTCCTTGCTGTTTCTGCCCTTTATTGTGCTCATCTTTGCATGAAATATTCCCTTGGTATTTCCAGTTTTCTTTAAGAGGTCTCTAGTCTTTCCCTTTCTATTGTTTTCCTCTATTCCTTTGCATTGTTCACTTAAGAAGGCCTTCTTATCTCTCAGTTGGGTATATCTTTCCCTTTCTCTTTGCCTTTTTCTTTTCTTTTCTTAGCTATTTGTGAGGCTTTCTCAGACAAGCACTTTGCTTTCTTGCATTTCTTTTTGGGAGGGATGGTTTTGGTAACCACTTCCTGTACAATGTCATGAAACCCTGTCCATAATTCTTCAGGCACTCTGTCTGCCAGATCGAAACCCTTGAATCTATTCATCACACCTGTGTATAATCATATGGGATTTGGTTTAGGTCCTACCTGAATGGTCTATTGATTTTCCCTACTTTCTTAAATTTAAGCCTGAATTTTGCAATAAGGTGCTCATGATCAGAGCCACAGTCAGTTCCAAGTCTTATTTTTGCTGACTCTATAGAGCTTCTCCATCTTTGGCTGCCAAGAATATAATCAATCTGATTTCAATATTGACCATCTGGTGATGTCCATATGTAGAGTCGTCTTTTGTGTTGTTGGAAGAGGGTGTCTGCTTTGACCCGTGTGTTCTCTTGGCAAAACTCTGTTAGCCTTTTCCCTGCTTCATTTTGTACTCCAAGGCCAAATTTACCTATTACTCCAGGGATCTCTTGATTCCCTACTTTTGCATTCCAATCCCCTATGATGAAAAGGACTTTTTGGTTGTTTTTGGTGTTAGTTCTAGAAGGTCTTGTAGGTCTTCATAGAACCACTCAGCTTCAGCTTTGGCATTAGTGTTTGGGGCATAGACTTGGATTACAGTGATATTGAATGGTTTGCTTGGAAATGAACTGAGATCATTCTGTCATTTTTGAGATTGTGCCCAAGTACTGTATTTTGGACTCTTTTGTTGACTATGAAGGCTACTCCATTTCTTCTTTGGTCATCTGAATTAAATTTGCCTGTTCCCGTCCATTTGAGTTTACTGATTTCTAAGATCTCAATGTTCACTCTTGCCATCTCCTGCTTGACAACATCCAATTTTTCCTGATTCATGGACCTGACATTCCAGGTTCTTATGCAATATTGTTCTTTACAGCATCAGATTTTACTTTCCTCACCAGACACATCCACAGATAAGCACTGTTTCTGCTTTGGCCCAGCCTCTTCATTCTTTCTGGAGCTATTTCTCCACTCTTCCCCAGAAGTCTATTGGACACCTTCCAACCTAGGGAGCTTATCTTCTTGTGTCATATATTTTTGCCTTTTCATACTGTTCATGAGATTCTCAAGGGGAGAATACTGGAGTGGTCTGCCATTCCCTTCTTCAGTGGACCACGTTTTGTCAGAACTCTCTACAATGACCCTTCTGTCTTGGTGGCCCTGCATGGCATGGCTCATTGCTTCACTGAGTTACACAAGACTGTGATCCATGAGATCATTTTGGTTAGCTTTTTGTGATTGTGGTTTTTGTTCTGGAGACTGTGGGATTATAGCTCTTACTTCTTCTGTCTGCCCTCTGATGGATGAGGATAAAAAGCTTGTGCAAGCTTCCTGATGGGGGGAGATTGGCTGTGGGGAAAACTAGGTCTCTCTCTAGTGGGCAAGGCCATGCTTAGTAAATCTTTAATCCAATTTTCTGCTGATGGGTGGGGCTGTGCCCCCTCCCTGTTAGTTGTTTGGCCTGAGGAGACCCAGTCCTAGAGTCTAGAGGCTCTATGGTAGGGCTACTGGTGATCTTCAAAAAAGACTTATGCCAGCACATGTCTCCCAGGACTGCTGCTGCCAGTTCCCCTGTCCCTGGGGCGGCCCCTTCCCATTCATGCCTCTGCAGGAGACCCTCAAACACTTACAGGCAGATCTGTGTCAGTCTCTTGTGGGGTCACCGCTCCATCCCTGGGTCCTGCTGCACACAAGATTTTTTCATGCCCTCCAAAAGTCTCTATTTCCCCCAGTCCTCTGGAAGTTCTGTAATCAAATCCCACTGTCCTTCAAAGTCAGACTCGCTGGGGATTCCCTTTGCTGAATCCCCAGGTTGGGAAATCTGATATGGGGCCTAGAACCTTCGCAACAGTGCAAGAACT
Organism: Bison bison bison; assembly: GCF_000754665.1. Classification (NCBI taxonomy): domain Eukaryota; kingdom Metazoa; phylum Chordata; class Mammalia; order Artiodactyla; family Bovidae; genus Bison; species Bison bison. Next base: position 2,783,113 of record NW_011494718.1, read on the forward strand.
TCTTTGATATTATTGTTCTCCAGTTTGTGGGTGGCCTACCCGGCAGGTATGGGATTTGATTTTAAAATGATGCACCCCCACTACCGTCTTGTTGCAGCTTCTCCTTTATCCTTGGATGTGGGGCATCATTTTTTGGTGGATTCCAACATCCTCCTGCTGGTGGCTGTTCAAGAGCTAGTTGCAATTTTGGTGTTCTTGAGGAGAAGATGAGTGCATGTCCTTCTACTCTGCTAACTTGTACTATCCTGGATTCTGTGGGCCCTGTGTACTGTAGCCTGCCAGGCCCCTTGGTCCATGGGCTTCTCCAAGGAAGAATACTGGAGTGGGTTGCCATGCCCTTCTCCAGGGGATCTTCTCAACCCAGGGATCAAACCAGGGTCTCCTGCATTGCAGGCAGATTCTTTACCATCTGAGCCACCAGGGAAGCCCCTACTCAGTACTGTGTCAAGGACCGAAATTGCATACACCCACATATACAGAATTGAAGCTTCTCCTACATTTGTGCAATATGACAAATTATTTTCACAGGTACTGTCATAACTCATCCTCACACAACAGTAATAGTGATAGGCAGCTTTTACAGAGCCTGACTTTGTACAGAGCCTCTGACCTAACTCCTTACATCTATTTATTCACTGACTTCATAAAACAGCTCTATGAGATACATATTACTATTCCCTGCATCTCACATATGAGGAAACCAAGGCACAGAGACACTTAGCTTCTCATCCAAGGTCACATAGCTAGAAAGCAGTAAAGCCAGAATTGAACCCATGAAGTTGTAATAACTTGATTAAGTTGGCATTATTATGCCTATTTTACAGTTCAGGAAACAAATTCAATAAAATTGGATGTGATTTGTTTCAAAAAGGTGGTGCTAATCTGTTGTTAGCTATTAAAAGTTATAAAACATGGAATAAACTTGTATGTTATTTTGTAAATATGTATATGTGTGTATTCTTTATCCTTCAGGTCGGACCAAATAGTAGTAAAATATATACGTGATTACACCCAAAGTTTTAAACAGATATGGTCTTGAAACCTTGGCCTTTTTCCCACCTCTGTGTCACTGCTCACACTGCTACTGCTGCTAAGTCACTTCAGTCATGTCTAACTCTGTGCGACCCCATAGACGGCAGCCCACCAGGCTCCCCCGTCCCTGGGATTCTCCAGGCAAGAATACTGGAGTGGGTTGCCATTTCCCTCTCCAATGCATGAAAGTGAAAAGTGAAAGTGAAGTCGCTCAGTCGTGTCTGACCGTCAGCGACCCCATGGACTGCAGCCCACCAGGCTCCTCCGTCCATGGGATTTTCCAGGCAAGAGTACTGGAGTGGGGTGCCACTGCCTTCTCCGAGAAAACTTCTAGTAGCCTAATAAAAAGTTCTTTGAGAAGAGAGACTTAAACATTTTTCAAAACCCCTCCCAGTCCCTCTTCACACCATACGACCTGGCAGGCACATGGATGGTTGGGCCACAGGAGAGAACAAGGAGACCTAGTTATAGATTACAGGTTAATTTGTAGGTAGCACCAAGTATAAAATTCAATTAATCAATCATTGACTCAACAAGCAGTAAACTAGTAAAATTCCTGGCCTCGTAACATTTACAAATATTCCAATGAAGGAAAACATACAAAAAAAAAAAAAAAACAAGTAAATATATCTCATGATTAATGATAAAACTAAGGGTAGAGGTATAGTTAGCAGGATACAGGAGGCAGATTGGTAGGGGTTACTTTTTTGTACAGTATAAGGAGTCCAAAAGGACCTTTCTGGCAAGAAGAAGATTGAACAGAGATATGAAAGAAGAACATGTGGATGAAATGTGTTCATATCTGCAAAGCATTTTCATGTCTACAAGTCTATTGGAATAGATTAGATCCATTGTGCATGCAATATAAGGGCTCTCTCTCATGGGAAGAGCATTCCAATCAGAGAGATTAGCAGGTGCAAAGAGCCCAAGGTAAGAGAGTTCCCAGTATCTTTAAGCTGTAAGGAACATAGTATGGCTGGAGCTGAGTGAGTGAGGATGAAGTAAGGAAAATGGTTTGCTCAGGAAAGTAATGGATTCAGGGATGGAGGGAGAAGATTCTAGAGGCTAAAGGCTGACTTTTACTTTGAGTAATATAAGAAGCCATTGGAGAAATCTTAAGGCAAGCAGTTATATGATTTCACATAGTTTTAAGGGATTAACATTTTCTCTGTATTAATGTTAAAATGAAAGTGATAGGCCATGGCATAGGCAAGAGTGGGAAGCATGAAGGTTAGGCAGCAACTGCAATAATTCTGGTGACAGAAGAAGAAAGATTGGACCAGAGTGGTGGTAGTCAGATTCTGGATGTACTTGGAGAGATGAACTGAGCTGTTGATAACTATGGATGGTATTTAAGAGTCATGAGACTATTATTGATTCACATAAGGGATAAGTATGAAGAGAAAATAACAGCAGTTCAAGGACTAAGCCCTGGGACACTCCAGTGCTTGGAAAAAAAATAGGGTAGAAAAGAAATGGAGAAGAGTGGAGAGCCAATGGAGAGAAACGGAGAAGAGTAGAGAGCCAATAAGGAAAGCTCCAAGTTTTTCTGCAAAAAAACTGAGGAAGTAGCTGGAAGGACATGAGGAATCCAGAAAGGGTTGGGTTATTTAAGGTGAGAGCAATTACAGCATGTTTGTAAGCAGGTGTTCTTTTTCTAGGGCTGCCATAACAAAGTACCACAGGCTGAGAGGCTCAAATGGCAGAAATGTATTTTCTCACAGCTCTGGGGGCCAGGGCTGTACAGTGTCGGCAGCGCGGGTCTCCTCAAAGGCATCTCTACTCGGTGTGAAGGTGGTCGTTTTCTCCTTGTGTCATCACACTGTCTTTCCTCTGTGCATGTCTGTGTCTTCACCTCTTCTTCTTAAAAGGACACCAGTCACATTGGATTAGGGTACAACATAATGACCTCATTTTGACGCAGTTACCTCTTTAGTGATCTTATCTTCAGTCACACTCTAAGGCACTGGGGGTTAGAACTTCACATATGAATTTAGGGAGTACACAACTCAGCCCATAACAAGGCTGATGAGAAAGATGCCAGGGATAATCAGTGAAATGATGTTCTGAAACAGGCAAGAAGGGGTCGAATATGGTGCCTAAAGGGAAGAGCAGGCTGAAGACAGAACATGGATGATGCATCTATAATAACAAGAGAGAAAGCAAAGTGTCTTGATACATATACAATTGAGTGGGTGTATGTGGTGGTGAGCATACAGCAGTTCTTTAAACTGCTTTCATTTACTCAGTGAGCTAGGCAGCAAGGTCATCATCAGGGCATGTGGTTGAGAAGGTGTTGGAAGATGGAAAAGAGAACACAAGGTCTATAGTGGTCATTTGGGGTGGTGGAAGAGACAGTGGACACCTGGGAGATGTAGTGTGGAAGCTGGACATCACCAAGGGTCCACTTGGGGTGAGCTAACCTGGATTACAAGTGAGACCCGTAGGCACGGTGTTTTGCTCCCATGCTGTTTTGCCATAAGATCAGGCCTGGAGTAGACAGATATGGGATTGGCCAAAACGTTTGCTTGGGTCTTTCCAAATGGAAAACAAACAAACAAAAATCCAAACTAACGTTTTTGCCAACCCAATAGATTTTGACTTCCCAAGTGGTTCAGTGGTAAGGAATCTGCCTGCCAATGCAGATTTGATCCCTGGATTGGGAAGACCCTCTGCAGAAGGAAATAGCAACACACTCCAGTATTCTTGCCTGGAAAATTCCGTGAACAGAGGAGCTGGATGGACTACAGTCTATGAGGGGTGCAGAAGAGTCAGACATGACTTAAGGACTAAACAACAATGATTAGATTTAACTAGGGTGGTAGGGAAAGGCTTAGGGTTAGGTGCTCACAAGATTTAACTAGGGTGGTAGGGAAAGGCTTAGGGTTAGGTGCTAACAAGATTTAACTAGGGTGGTAGGGAAAGGCTTAGGGTTAGGTGCTAACAAGATTTAACTAGGGTGGTAGGGAAAGGCTTAGGGTTAGGTGCTAACAAGATTTAACTAGGGTGGTAGGGAAAGGCTTAGGGTTAGGTGCTAACAAGATTTAACTAGGGTGGTAGGGAAAGGCTTAGGGTTAGGTGCTAACAAGATTTAACTAGGGTGGTAGGGAAAGGCTTAGGGTTAGGTGCTAACAAGATTTAACTAGGGTGGTAGGGACAGGCTTAGGGTTAGGTGCTAACAAGACTTAACTAGGGTGGTAGGGACAGGCTTAGGGTTAGGTGCTCACAAGACGACTATGACAGAGGTAGACTAGGGTAAGGACTTGTGGGCTAATAATGATGACAGTGGCATCTCTGCTGGTAGGAAGGTATATTCGTTTCTTGGAGCTCCCATAACAAAACACCGGAAACTGGGTGGCTTCAACAACAGAAATAGTGTTACACAGAGGCCAGTAGTCTGAAACCACGGTGACTTTCTCACGGGTGTGAGGAAGGGATCTGTCCCAGGTCTCTCTCCTTAGCATGTAGATGGCCAGCTTCAGGTCTGTGCAGCATTCCCCCTGTGGGTGTCTATATCCAGATTGTCCCTTTTTATAAGGACATCTGTCATACTGAATTAGGGCCCATAATAATGACATCACTTTAACTGGATTACCTCTGCAATGATCCAATTAAGGTCACATCCTGAGAAACTGTGGTGAGGATTTCACCATATGAATTTTTAGTGAGTGAGTGAAGTTGCTCAGTCGTGTCCGACTCTTTGCGACCCCGTGGACTGTAGCCTACAAGGCTTCTCCGTCCATGGAAAATAGAAAAAGAAAAGTAAATTAAATCCAAAGTGAGCAAAATAAAAGAAACAATAAGAATTAGAGCAGAAGTCAACAAAATTGAAAATAGGAGATCAATAGATAAAATCAATAAATCAATTTAGTTCTTTGAAAAGATCAATTGGTAATGCACAAGCCAGACTAATTAAGAAACAGAGAAGACATAAATTACTAATATCAGAAATAAAAAGATATAACTACAGATCCTATGGATGTTGAAAAAATAATGAGTAAATGTATGAGCAACCCTATGCCCACAAATTTGATAACATAGATAAAATGGATCAATTCCTTGAAAGACACAATTTACCAAAACTCATAACAAAGAAATAAATGCTCTGAATAGGCTTATGTCTGCTAAGAAAGTGAATCAGTAATTAATAATCTTCCAAAACAAAAGCACTGGGTTCAGAGTTCCCTGGTGAATTCTACAAAACATTTAAAGGAAGAAATTATACCAATTCTCTACAATCTCTTTCAGAATATAGAAGCAGAGGGAACACTTTCTGACTTATTCTATACAGTCAGGATTACCCTTTTACCAAAAACAGAAAAAACATTACAAGAAAACTACAGATCAGGTGTTGAATACCAATATCTCTCATGAACACAGAAGTAAAAATCTTTACCAAAATATTACCAAAAAATCCAACAATGTATAAAGATAATTATACACCATTACCAAGTGATATTTACCCAAGATAGGCAGGGCTGGATAAATTAATTAGCGCAGGAGGGATTCCCTGGTAGTCCGGTGGTTGAGAATGCCTTCCAGGGCAGGATATATGGGCTCAATCCCTGATTGAGAGCTAAGATCCCACAGGACTCACAGCCAAAAAGCCAAAACATGAAACAGAAACAATACTGTAAAAAACACAATAAAGCTTTACAAAAAGTCAATTAGCATAACCCATTATATCCATTGGTTAAAAAGAAAAGAAACCACATGATTATATCAATAGATGCATAAAGAGCAACTGACAAAAATTGAACACTTATCCATGATAAAAACTCTCAATAAACTAGGAATACAGGGAAACTTCCTCAGCTTGATAAAGATTTTCTAAAAAAGACCTACAGCCAGCATCATGCCTAAGAGTGAGAAACTTAAAACTTTCTCACCAAGATTAGGTACAAGGCAAGGATGACCCTTCTCATCACCCCTTTTCAACATCATACTTGGAAGTTCTAGCTGATTCAGTAAGACAAGAAAAAGAAATGAATTGTGTACAAATTGGGAATAACATGAGTTGTGTAAAGCATCTGAAAATAAATCAACAAAAAACTCCTGGAACTAGTAAGCAATTGTAACAAGATATAGGATACAAAGTTAATAGACAAAAGTGTATCAGCAATAAACAAGTGGAATTTAACATTTGAAATGCAATATCATTTAATGGCTGAGTAATACTCCATTGTGTATATGTACCACAGCTTTCTTATCCATTCATCTGCTGATGGACATCTAGGTTGCTTCCATGTCCTGGCTATTATAAACAGTGCTGCAATGAACATTGGGGTACACGTGTCTCTTTCCCTTCTGGTTTCCTCAGTGTGTATGCCCAGCAGTGGGATTGCTGGATCATTTACATAAACACCCACAAAATGAAATACTTAGGTATAAGTCTAACAAAATATATATACAATTTATATGAGGAAAATTACAAACCTCTGATGAACAAAATTATCAAGAAATAAATAGAGAGATAGTCCACGTTTGTAGATAAGAAAATCATATTATCAAGACGTCAATTCTTCCCAAATTGAACTGTAGAGACAATGCAATTCCAGTCAAAATATCAAGTCATTTTGTGATGTCAACAAGCTGATTCTAAAGTTTACATGGAAGGTCAAGAGATTCAGAATAGTGAATGCAGTATTCAAGGAGAACAAACTTGGAGGACTTATATTACCAGACTTTAAGACTTACTATTAATCAAGACAGTAGGGTACTGGCAATGGAGGAGACAAATAGGTCAATGGAACAGAATAGAGAGCCAAGAAACAGACCCTTATAAATATAGTCAACTGATCTACAATAAAAGAACGAAGGCAATGCACTATTATTTTTAACCAATGGTGCTGAAACAGTTGAACATCTATATGCAAAAAGAGAGGGAGAGAATCTAGACATAGGCCTTACACCCTTCACAAAAATTAACTCAAAGTGGACTATCTTTGAGTCCTAGAAGATAACCTATGAGAAAAACCTAGATGGGTTTGGCTATGCATATAATTTTTAAAACACAATGCTAAAGATAAAATTCATGAAAAAAATTGATAAGATGGACTTCATTAAAATTAAAAATTCTACTCTGCAAAAGACAGTGTCAAGAGAATGAAAAGAGAATACAAGCCACAGACTCAGAGAAAATATTTACAAAAACACATGTAGTAACAGATTGCTATCCAAAATATACAAAGAACTATTAAAATTGGACAGCTTAGAAAAAGCAAACAGCTCCTCCAGGAATAACGCCGTGATGAAGAGCCTTCCATGTGCATCTAATCTTCCTGACAGATCTACTATAGAGACAAGGGAAGTGATCTCAGCTGGCTCAGTCCCTCGCCTGAACAACTCAAAAGTTAGTAAGAAGAGGTGTGGCCAATATGGCAGAGTAGGAAGACCCTGAGCTCCCCTCTTCCCACAGGCTCACCAGAATTACAAGTATCTACAGAGCAACTGATTTTGAAAACAACATGAAGACTAGTAGAAAAAATTTTTCCATAACTAGAGATGCACTGTGGAGAAGGAAATGGCTACCCACTCCAGTACTCTTGCCTGGAAAATCCATGGACGGAGGAGCCTGGTAGGCTGCAGTCCATGGGGTCTCGAAGAGTCTGACAGGACTGAGCGACTTCACTTTCACTTTCCACTTTGATGCACTAGAGAAGGAAATGGCAACCCACTCCAGTGTTCTTGCCTGGAGAATCCCAGGGATGGGGGAGCCTGGTGGGCTGCCGTCTCTGGGGTCGCACAGAGTCGGACACGACTGAAGTGACTTAGCAGCAGCAGCAGAGATATACTGTGAGTCAGGTAGGAGAGGTGGAGGCGCGGTCTAGTCAAGACACATACCCCTGTGTTGGTGACCCACAAACAGGAGGATGATCATAATTGCAGGGACTCTCCCCAAGTAGCAAGGGGTGTTAGCCTCACATTGGGCTCGCCAGTCAGGAGGTCCTGCACTGGGAAGATGAGCCCCTAGAATGTCTGGCTTTGAAGGCCAGCAGGGCTTGAGTATGGGAGAGCCAGAAGGCTGTAGAAAACACAGCCTCCACTCTTAAAGAGCATGCGCGGAATTACCCAGGCTTCAGGTCCCAGCACAAAGGTAGTGATTTAAAACGAGGCTGGGTCAAACCCACTTGTTGACCTTGGAGAATCTCCTAGAGAGGCAAAAGGCAACTGGAATATTCCCTGGAGACACAGATGCTAGAGAAAACCATTTGGGGGAACTTATTTACCACAAGCACACTGGGGATGGCAGGTGCCATTTTGGAGTCTTCCTTCTAGCTTATTAAGGACAAGAGTTTACTGGCTCACCAGCAGGCTGGCACCAGCCTCAAGTCCCCCAGCTAGACCACCCCAGGACCCAGCCCCTTCCCACCAGCAGGCCAGCAGTAGCCTTAGGACTTGGCTCCACCCACCAGTGCAGGAAACCCAGGTTGGATCCCTGGGTCAGAAAGATCCCCTGGAGGAGGAAATAGCTACCCTTTCCAGTATTCTTGCCTGGAGAATCCCATGGACAGAGGAGCCTTGCAGGATACAGTCCATGGGGCCCCAAAGAGTCAGACACGACTGAAGTGACCTAACACACACAACAGAAGAGCCCACACCATCCACACAGGTGCACATGTAGAGCTCATAGCTCTGGTAGCCAGGGAAAGCATGTTACCAGGGCTCATAGGACATCTCCTACATAAGGTAACTTCTGCAAGATTGAGAAATGTAGCCTGCTGCTGCTAACTGCTAAGTCGTTTCAGTCGTGTCTGACTCTGTGCGACCCCATAGACGGCAGCCCACCAGGCTCCCCCGTCCCTGGGATTCTCCAGGCAAGAACACTGGAGTGGGTTGCCATTTCCTTCTCCAATGCATGAAAGTGAAAAGTGAAAGTGAAGTCGCTCAGTCGTGTCTGACTCTTAGAGACCCCATGGACTGCAGCCAACCAGGCTCCTCCGTCCATGGAATTTTCCAGGCAAGAGTATTGGAGTGGGGTGCCATTGCCTTCTCAGAACACAGAAAGAAACACAGGGAATTATCCAAAATGAGGAGACAGAGTAATATGTTTCAAAAAAAGAAACAAAATAAAACCTCCAAAAGCAAACTAGATACAGCAGACACATGTAATCTACCTGATAAAGAGTTCGAGATAACAATCATAAAGATACTTACCAAACTTGGGAGAAAAATGGATAAATACAGTGAGAATTTCAACAAAAATAAAGTATAAGGAAGAATCAAACAGCACTGAAAAATATAATTATTTAAACTTAAAAATAGACTAGAAGGAATCAACAGTATAGATTAGGTGATGTGCTATGTGCTGTGTGCTCAGTCGTGCCCAACTCTTTGTGACCCTGTGGACTGCAGCCCACCAGGCTCTTCTGTTCATGTGATACTCCAGGCAAGAATAATGGAGTGGGTGGCCATGCCCTTCTGGGATCTTCCCCAACCAGCACATCTCCATGTCTCCTGCACTGGCAGGTGGATTCTTTACCACTAGCGCCACCTAGGTGGAGAAGGAGATGGCACCCCACTCCAGTACTCTTGCCTGGAAAATCCCATGGACGGAGGAGCCTGGTAGGCTGCAGTCCATGGAATCGAGAAGAGTCGGACATGACTGAGCGACTTCTTTCACTTTTCACTTTCATGCATTGGAGAAGGAAATGGCAACCCACTCCAGTATTCTTGCCTGGAGAATCCCAGGGACGGGGGAGCTGTCTATGGGGCGGGGGGCTGCCGTCTATGGGGTGGGCTGCCGTCTATGGGGTCACACAGAGTTGGACACGACTGAAGTGACTTAGCAGCAGCAGCAGCAGCGCCACCTAGGAAGCCCAGATTAGGTGGTATAAAATAACAAATACAGCAGCTACAGAGTAACGAATCAGCAAAATGGAAGACATTCATGGAAATCACCCAAGTTTAAACAGAAAAAATAAATAAGAATTTTTTAAAGTGAGAATAGTTTAAAACGCCTCTGGGACAACACCAAGTATTTGCATTATAGGGAAAAAAGAATAAGAGAGAGAAAGGGACAGAAAAATTATTTGAAGGAATAATTGCTCATTCTCCCAAACATTTCAAAAAGAGTTAACACCTATCCTCTCTAGCTATTTCAAAATATTGAAGAGGAATAAGCATTTTTTAACTCATTCTGCAAGGCCAGCATTATCCTGATACCAAAACCAGAAAAAGATACCAAAAAAAAAAAAAAGGAAAAAAGAAAATTCAGTATCATCATGGAACATAGATGCAAAATCCTCAGCAAAATATCAGCAAACCAAATTCAACAATACATTAAAAGGATCATAAACTATGCATAATCAAGTAGGGTTTATCCTTGGGATGAAAGGACAGTTCAATATACAGAAATCAATGTGATACATTAACAAATAGAAGTATTGTTTAAATGAGCCAAAATCTTAACAAACATCTCACAAAAGAAGAGATGCAGACATCAAGCATGTGTAAAGATACTCTATATCATATGTCATCAATGAAACACAAATTAAAGCAACAATAAGATATCCCTATATACCTATTAGAATGGCCAATATCTGGAGCACAAATAACATCAAATGCTGGTAAGGATATGGAGCAACCAGAACTCTCATTCATTGTTGATGGGAATGTATAATGGTACAACCAATGTGGAACATAGTTTGAAAGTTTCTTATACAACTGAACATTTTCTTACCATACAAATCAGCACTTGCACTCCTTGTGCATTTACCCAAAGAAGCCAAAAACAAACATGTCTACACATAAACCTGCATGTGGGTATTTATAGTACATTTATTAAAAATTGCCAAATCTTGGAGGCAACCAAGATGTCCTTCAGTAGGAGAAAGAATCATAAACTGTGCTACTTCCAGGCTGTGAAATATTATCCTACAAATTTAAAAATAAGCTGTCAAACCATGAAATGACATGGAGGAAACTTAAGTGCATATTACTAAGGGAACGAAGCCAATCTGAAAAGGCGACCTACTTTTTTATCCCAATTGTATGAAATTGTGGAAAAAGCAAAAACAGGGAAACAGTAAAAAAAAAAAAAAAAAAAAAAAGATCAGTGGTTGCCAGAGGTTGAAGGCAGGGAGATGAATAGGCAGAGTACAGAGGAATTTTAGGGCAATAAAATGATATTATGATGATGAATGTATATCATTATACATTTGTCCAAACCCCTAGAATGTTACAGCATTCTGATTGTATAATGATTGTAATGTGTAAGTTTATCCATTGTAGCAAATGTACCACTCTGCTGGAGGATATTGATAATCTTGGAAGCTATGCATGTATAGGGGCAGGAAGTATATTTAAAAAAAAAAAAACTTGTGTATCATCCACTTAATGTTGCTCTGGACTTAAAACTGCTCTAAAACTAGTTTATTGTAAAAGGACATCAATGGCTTGTTGGTCTTACTGAAGTTAGAGGATTTTTTGGGTTAAGGACTAAAAGAAGTCACCTGAAAAGATGTGAAGGGAGGAAGCAGAGTACAATGCTTGTAAAACTTTGCACTATCTTCGGAATGTGTACATAGTTCAATAGCTCACACCAGTGGGTACCTCTCATCAACATGGAATTTCCAGTTTTCTTGTTCTACTTTTCTCAAGTGGACTTCTGCATTGTCTGCTTTCCAACCAGACTGATCTTTACTAGATGAAGCCTCGGGAATATGTCAACAGATATCTCTAGGGGTTTCCTTGGCTTCTAAGCAGAAAGAAGAAACTGTGGTATGGTGACATGGGCGAGACGTCAGGTATGTACCAGTGGGGAATGATACATTGCAGGAGGCTTTACAGAAGCACCAGGAAATCAGAGCCAGTTATCCTTTCCACACGCAGGTTTCCTGCGCTCTGTGCCAGACGTCCCATCGGCATTGCTGTGGCTGGGTCAGCAAACAGTTACTGAGTTCCTGCTGTGTCTCATGCACTGTCCTAGGGCTAGAGAGGTAAAGGTACTGAACTAAGTAAAACGCACTCCCTGACTACAAAAGGTTCACAAACTAGGAGGAAGAAAGGAGGACAAAGAAAAAATTAACAAAAATTGTAAAAACATAGAGCAGGAAAAGTGGTATAACCCAGGCACAGAATAGCATGAGGATGATGGAAAACTGTAAGGACCGAAAGTTTGTGGGAATGGAAATTAACAAGGTCTTTATGAATGATGTTATATTTGAGGCAGAGCTTGACAAATAGATTTCAACAGTCTGTGTGTCTGCACGAGTCAAGACACAAGGGCTGAAATTCAAGGGACGTGTTTGGAGACTGACAAGCAGTTTAATTTGCTTGGTGTCAGAAGAGCTGAGATGCACATGCACAAAACCCAGGATGAAATGGAGAATATTGGATGGATTTTGAACAAGCAGGCAACATGGTCAGATCATGATCAAATGAAAGATATTGTAATAAAGCCCATAAGACAGACTGGAATAGTGAGCTGAAGGGACAGGAAGAGTGGGAAGGTGTCCTCATGGTGGACACCAAAGTGGTTGAAGGGAATGGAAGACAGAACCGTGACTGAAGAATATTGCAGACTTTGACTTGATTCGACTGTGGGTGAGTTGATCATTTATTGACTGTGGGGGACAATTAAATGAGAAGTTGGAGAGAACACCAAGGTTTTGAACCTGGTGACTTGGAGGACACAGTTACTCACAGATATAAAAATGTTAAAGGGAGTAGGTGGTTTCAATGGAAAGATGATTTCTCTTTGAACATGCTGAATTAGTGATGCTTGAGGATGTCCAAGTGAAGTCATCTAGCAGCCAGTTGAAACTGTGGGATTAGAGATTGGGACAGTATAAGGGGGTAAGGAGGCAAGAATGTAGTTGTCTTTTTCACAAAGTGAAAGTGAAAATGCTATTCACTCAGTCATGTCCAACTCTTTTCGACCCCATGGACTGCAGCCTGCCAGGCTCCTCTGTCCGTGGGATTCTCCAGGTAAGAATACTGGAGTGGGTTGCCATTCCCTTTTCCAGAAATCAGATTCCTGACCCAGGAATCAGACTCGAGTCTCCTGTGCTGCAGGCAGACTCTTTACCACTGAGCCACCAAGGAGTAGTTAATATGGATGTAGTATGATTATAGAACTTTGGTTAGGAAAAAACTGATGGAGAAAGATGTGGAAGAATTGGCAATAACAGTCAGAAGGAAGGTTTCATGAAGGAGGGGTACTCAATAACATCAGTAATGCCAAATACTGGAAGACACAGATATAAAGAAGAAATCAAAACAAAATGTTGGGTTTTCCAGTTAGTGGGACAATGAGGAAACCTTAGGACCAAGAAAACAGACCATCGTGACTCATCCACTGTAGTCTGTCTCACTATGTTTCAAGAACAAGATGTCAGCCTGTGATTAAGAGCCTTGATTGTTTCCAGGTTACATGAATTCAAATCCCTGCTCTTTTAAAGAGTTAAAAGCTCTTGACCAAGCAAGTCAAGCTCCCTTCCTTATATAAGGAGACTTTATATAAGACAAGCCTTATCCTCCTCATCTGTAAAAATATAGGATTTGTCCAGGGACCTTAGGTATAATAGGGCTTCCTAGGTGGCACTACCAATAAAGAAGCCACCTGACGATGCAGGAGACCCAAGGGACATAGTTTTAATCCCTGGTTCAGGAAGATCCTCTGAAGCAGGAAATGGCACCCCACTCCAGTATTCTTGCCTGGAAAATTCCACGGGCAGAAGAGCCTGGCAGGTTACAGTCCATGGGGCCACGAAGAGTCAGACCCAACTGAGTGACTGAACGCACACGCTTAGGTACAAAAACACTGACCATGATAATGTTCATTGTTCCAAATGGACTGAACACTTGGATGTTCTACTTAGTTCATCATACTGCATAGATTCAAAAGTAATCTTAGAGAACTATGTAATACAAAGGAAGCCCATATATATTTCTCATAGGTTAAACACACATTTCATTTAATGCGTGCCACCCCTCAACCTGATACTTTCATTTTCAACGAAGGACTTTGTTTAAAGAAAGAAAAGAAAGAAGAGTACAGAGTACAAAAGCAAGAAATTCTAATTTACTGAAAAGAAAGATCACCTTTTAGAGACGTTTCCATGGTTACTATGGAAACAAGCAGTTTGCAGACGGATGAAGATGATCCCAACAACTACAAAACAACATTTCAGAATACAAGGAGGTAACGACTTCTGTTCCTTCTATATTCGGACATGTGGGGGAAGGTAAATGTGCTCCAATTATCAGCCAAACATGGACAATGCATGCTGCTGCTGCTAAGTCGCTTCAGTCGTGTCCAACTGTGCGACCCCATAGACGTCAGCCCACCAGGCTCCCCCGTCCCTGGGATTCTCCAGGCAAGAACACTGGAGTGGGTTGCCATTTCCTTCTCCAATGCATGAAAGTGAAAAGGGAAAGTGAAGTCGCTCAGTCATGTCTGACTCTTCGCGACCCCATGGACTGCAGCCTACCAGGCTCCTCCGTCCATGGGATTTTCCAGGCAAGAGTACTGGAGTGGGTGGACAAT
>NW_011494718.1:2797736-2799128 GCF_000754665.1 Bison bison bison
AATTATATAAAGGTGCTTGATGTTTCTATTCTACAGAAAACTAAAGTAGTCATAAAATGCAATATACTTGATCCCAAATGCACTATAGTTTTATAGGCTTAAGGCAGGAAGGAGAATGGGGTCTGTTTCCTGCTCATTCTTGTTTAATTGTTTTTAATGATCAAAAGGCTAGTGATAGTGCAGGCGGACTCTAGTATGTTTATGGGGGGTGAGAGAAGGGGTAAAAGTTCAGCCATTCGATTTTGCTTCTTAAGTAATTCTTACGTCCTGTTTCTGCTGTTTGCACACCAAGCACAATTTCAACGTTTGTAACATACTGCTAGAGAACTAACCTCACAGGCAGAGACAGAGTGCTGGCCTAGTTTCTATCCACTCTGATCTATAAAGTCATACTTTGGCACACACCAAAGAGATGAGCTTAGCACGTGCTGGGCTTTAACCATGTCAGGGTGTATAAACTAGGGCTAGCCAGGCATCACAGGCACCTGGAGAAGGAAATGGCAACCCGCTCCAGTACTCTTGCCTGGCAAATTCCATGGATGGAGGAGCCTGGTAGGCTACAGTCCATGGCGTCACAAAGAGTTGGACATGACTGAGTGACTTCACTCTTCACTCAGGCATCACAAATCACCCAGACAGGTAAATCACTAAGAAAGAACAAAGCATTAATACAAATTTCTCAACCTCATAAACATTGACATTTAAGCCAGATTAAGTGTTTTGCTGTGAAAAGGGGCAAAGCTATCCCTGTGTACAGTAAGATGTTTAGCAGCATTCTTAGTTTCTATCCACTCATTTTTTTTCTAGCCAAAGTTTACTATCACACTGTATCCATATCAATCACTCCTGTATGACAAAGACAGCCACATTTCTGCCTCCTTACTCCATCTACTGCCCCCATCTCTGATCCCACAGCTCCAACTGGCTGCTAGATGACTTCATTTGGACGTCCTCAAGCATCAATAATTCAGCATGCTCAAAGAAAAATCATCTTTCCATTGATGTCAGCTTCTCCCTTTAATGTTCCTGTATCTTGAATAACTCTTTGCCCTCTGTGCCCTCAGGTTAAAAACCTTGATGTCCTCTTCATCTCCTCTTCATTTAATTGACCCCCACAGTCAGTAAATGATCAACTCGCATGCAGTTGAGTCTAATTTCTGCAATGTTCTGCAATCAGTGTGCCCTCTTTTTCATTCCCTTCAGCCACTCTTGCGTCCACCATAAGGACACCTTTCAACTTTTCCTGCCCCTTTGGCTCACTATTTTGGTCCATCTTACGTGCTTTTACCAGAATATCCTTCATGTGATCATGATCTGACCATATCACCTGCTTGTTCAAAATCCCTCCAATATTCTCGATTTCATCCTGGGTTGAATATCCTTCATGTGATA
>NW_011494718.1:2799228-2800044 GCF_000754665.1 Bison bison bison
GCTCCCCCGTCCCTGGGATTCTCCAGGCAAGAACACTGGAGTGGGTTGCCATTTCCTTCTCCAATGCATGAAAGTGAAAAGGGAAAGTGAAGTCGCTCAGTCATGTCTGACTCTTCGCGACCCCATGGACTGCAGCCTACCAGGCTCCTCCGTCCATGGGATTTTCCAGGCAAGAGTACTGGAGTGGGTGGACAATGCATAACATTAAATTATATAAAGGTGCTTGATGTTTCTATTCTACAGAAAACTAAAGTAGTCATAAAATGCAATATACTTGATCCCAAATGCACTATAGTTTTATAGGCTTAAGGCAGGAAGGAGAATGGGGTCTGTTTCCTGCTCATTCTTGTTTAATTGTTTTTAATGATCAAAAGGCTAGTGATAGTGCAGGCGGACTCTAGTATGTTTATGGGGGGTGAGAGAAGGGGTAAAAGTTCAGCCATTCGATTTTGCTTCTTAAGTAATTCTTACGTCCTGTTTCTGCTGTTTGCACACCAAGCACAATTTCAACGTTTGTAACATACTGCTAGAGAACTAACCTCACAGGCAGAGACAGAGTGCTGGCCTAGTTTCTATCCACTCTGATCTATAAAGTCATACTTTGGCACACACCAAAGAGATGAGCTTAGCACGTGCTGGGCTTTAACCATGTCAGGGTGTATAAACTAGGGCTAGCCAGGCATCACAGGCACCTGGAGAAGGAAATGGCAACCCGCTCCAGTACTCTTGCCTGGCAAATTCCATGGATGGAGGAGCCTGGTAGGCTACAGTCCATGGCGTCACAAAGAGTTGGACATGACTGAGTGACTTCACTCT
>NW_011494718.1:2800144-2817123 GCF_000754665.1 Bison bison bison
CTTCATTTAATTGACCCCCACAGTCAGTAAATGATCAACTCGCATGCAGTTGAGTCTAATTTCTGCAATGTTCTGCAATCAGTGTGCCCTCTTTTTCATTCCCTTCAGCCACTCTTGCGTCCACCATAAGGACACCTTTCAACTTTTCCTGCCCCTTTGGCTCACTATTTTGGTCCATCTTACGTGCTTTTACCAGAATATCCTTCATGTGATCATGATCTGACCATATCACCTGCTTGTTCAAAATCCCTCCAATATTCTCGATTTCATCCTGGGTTTTGTGCATGTACATCTCAGCTCTTCTGACACCAAGCAATTTAAACTGCTTGTCAATCTCCAAACACATCCAATGGATTTCAACCACTCTGCCCTGACTCATGCAGACACACAGACCACTGAAATCTCTGTATTTGTCAAGCTTTGCCTCAAATATGACATCATTCACAAAGACCTTCTTAATTCCCCCCAATCATGACAACAAAAATGTGTCAGACATCTAAACTTGCTTCAGGCTATGAACCAGTAAAATATAAAAACAAACTCATAGATGATCACTTGATATCCTTGTTTCATCAGAGTATTTTGAAAAAAAAAATATTCTTTTTTAACAAAGAAAAAATAGGTTTTCCTAAACTGTGAAAATCCAAATTTCTCAATATCTCCCATATTGGAGAAAGTCTATGTTTAGTCACCAAGTCAAAGCAAAAGTCCTGGAAAATTTCCCATTCCTAGTGCCATCAAGAGATTCATGCAGACCATTTCTTAACCAAAACCCATTTTGTTAAGTTTTTGTTTTTCTTTTTTTAATTTAATTGGAGGCTAATTACTTTACAATATTGTATTGGGTTTGCCATACATTGACATGAATCAGCCACGGGTGTACATGTGTTCCCCATCCTGAACTCCCCTCCCACCTCCCTCCCCATCCCATCCCTCAGGGTCATCCCAGTGCACCAGCCCCGAGAACCCTGTAATACCCTGCCTTAACACTGGATGGGTTCAAAAGAACCCAAATTCTACACACAGAATTTGAACTGTGGGACAAGAGTTATGAGGCAAGGGTTATAAAGATGAATCTTAGTAAGTCTACTTTTATCTATAGAGTAGTTGCTAAAGAAATAAACATGTACAACTTTTTCCAAAGAACAGCCAAAGTCATTAAGTAGATAATCATTTTATACTTTCAGTTTTTGAAATGAAGATCTTAGAGCTCTGTGTGGTATTGGGATTCACAAAAATTATGGATGACTGACACTTAATCCCTTTCTGCCTTGTAGTAATAATTCTTTGGATTCATTCACAAAGAAAACACAAAATAAAACAATCAAAAAAACTAATCAGATATAGAAACAAGGAGAATTTGTAACAAGCCATTAGACTTCTTGGTTCTAGACTCAATTTATCTTTACCCCAATTTCTCATTGTTAATCCTTAGAGCTTGGTTACTTTATCTCTACAGCCCCTTCCCATGCTGACAGTACACACATTTTACTTTTTTAATTCAAGAAACCAAATAAAAAAATATTGAGAATGGAAAGAATTCTTGAAACTGTGTGTCCCACTTTGGTACTTTCATATTCAGATTCAGATTTGCCTAGACTTTGTAAAGGCATTATATTCTGCTTCAGACAGAACTAAAACCTCTCTCTCTGGAAGTCTTGGGTCATATAGTATGTGCCTCCTATCACAGTACAGGGGAATGTCTTGTCTCCCATTTTGACAAGGCTATGAGTTTGTTACTCTATGGGAAAAAAAGAGGATTTAGTCAAGCTAAAGGGAAATCCCAAACCTCTGGCCTGGGGTATTGCAGAAAGCAGATATGAGATAGAGTTAGTTCAGTTTTGCTAAACACCTTCCATTTCCCCAAGGAACTCCATTTCTGGTTTTTCCTGTGTTGTTACATGTAGAAGAGTTTAATAATCAACTGAGTTTTTGAAGGAGAGAAAGACAAGAATATATACCTGATCATCCAAATTTCCATAATAGTTGGTGCATAGAAAATTCTGACTCTGAAAAGAGGAAACTTCCCAAACCGGAAAAAACAGAAGACTGCGCAAACCACTTCTTCTCAAGGTGGTCAGCTTTCGCAGAGCGTGCTACTACTGTTATAATTTCTTGGACTACAGTTATATCCAAACACAAACCCATAAAGTCACTTTGGTCATCATTTTGGCCAAAACATCAGTAACTGTCTTTCTTTACAATAAAATGATTTTGTGCATGTAAAAGAGTTTATTACTCAGATTTCTTCTCCTTGGAAACAGACCAGCTGATTGGAGAAAAACCTCTGCTAAAAATGAAAATGCTTCCCAAGCTTAAAAGGTGAAAACTGTGGTCTTCACCACATGACACCGTCCAAACTTAGTTTTTATTTCCCTGTACAAAGATTTCCATATATGTCTTTTCCCCAAAGAGCATAGCATTTTATTCAGGTTTTTTAAATTGTTATTAACAATGGTAACATTGGAAACTCTAACGTGGTGAGGTTTATGGCTACTTTTTCTGCTATATTCTTTATCATACATATAGTGGAAAACTTTAATCATTTTTTTTGAAGTATAGTTGATTTACAATGCTGTGTTAATTTCAGGTGTATAGCAAAGTAAATATATGTATTTACTGAATATATATACAAATAAATATATATATTTATTTCAGTAAATATATATATACTGAATCAGAAAAAAATTTAAATATTTTTTCCAGCTCTTTAAGGATTTCATATATGCTTTAAAATAAGGCCTTAATATAGAGCAGGTTCACTGATGAGCCCTGAAAGTAAAGGAACTGAAACTGGCAAAGATACCTTAATATGTGAATTCACAGATCCTGCCCTGAAGGTTTTTTCCCAGAGGTTTTGGGAAACGCCTTATGATTACAACAGAATCTTATTCTTTCTACCTTTTCATATCCTATCCTCACCTGGCTAGAGGCTCCACAGCTTTCAAAGAATCTTGATAATTATTTTATATAATACTACGTATCTCTTTGGGCTCTTTCGTTGTACTCAGATCTGTTTAGAGCTCTTAGGTTTTCGTTATTTAGATTGGGGTTTTACTTTACTGAGGTGTTAGAACAGAAGAGGGAGTGTGTTTCATTTTTATTTTGATTACCACACACTCTTCTAACCCTTCGCCCCATGTTGACTCCTCTGAAAAGATGATAATCTCATTTCCTGCACCTTAAGAAAACTTCTTAACTGGTCAAGAATCATAATCAGGTTTAAACAGTTATTTTAGCCTTTCTTCTCAATCCCACTGACATTAAACCCAAGATGAGTCAAAATGTGATGTGTTCCACGCGATCTTTTCAAATATCCTTGAAACAGGCACGTGGTTTCAGTTCTGTGATGGAATAATTTGCTCCAAAGAACTTCAGCTTTCTGATCCTCCTTAATTGTCAGCATTGTATTTCTAGAAAATTCACCACAGAAGCTTTTCACTGGGCACAACCTTAGACAGATAAATTTAAGGAGACGACCTGAGTCATGTATAAGAAACTCTAGAATCTTCCTCCCAAGACCCATGTAAGAAGAAAGGGACAAGTACTAAATAATAAAAAATATTTTCAAAGCCATTGGCTTCCAGACCCAAAATGGGAATATACTTTCTTTCCTGACTTAGAAATTGAAGAAAAGGACCAATTTAATTGTGCAATTTCCTACCCTGCCCTGGTGGTTGGATCTGAACCAGTATGACATGTAAGAAGTCTCAAAGGAGAGCAGAACAGTAGTGTCTTTAAATTCTTGGAACACCTGTTAACAGGTTATAGGGGGTTTATATATAGCAAGTAGAACTCCAGTCTTCACTTTGCTAGCATAAAAAAGACTCATTTAAAACACATTATTTGCCAAAGTTTCATTACTCAAGAGTAGATGTAACTTTAAAGCCTTAGGCACTCTACAAACTGTGATTTCAACATTTCCAAAAGCCTTCTTGTAAATTTGGAGCTTAAATATATTTCCCATCATTTTTTAGGCTAAAATTGTTTCTGAATTAATATCCATTTAATTACAATAGTGATTAAATAAGTTATTTCTTAATGAGCCAGCACATTGCACACATACTTTGCTATCAGTATTTATACAGTCATCTCGTAAGTATAATTGAGAGGTTAGCATAACATATGTCCAGGAAAGTCAACAGGTAACTAGACTATTTGAAACAGAATAAAGATATTACATATTCAGTCATGGGAAACTTCCAATGGATATGGTAGACTGAGGTGACCCAGAGGAAGCCTCCACTCCACCACAAACAAATAGAAATGCTAATAAAAATAAATATTAACCATAACAAAAGAAAATGAAACTGAGTAAAAACAAGAGAGAGAAACTTCTATATACCTAAAAAAAAAGATAACTCAAAACCAGAAAGATGAGCTGAAAGCAAATAACTACACAAGGAAACACTCAGATAGGGACCCAACAAGTCTGGGTTTAACGTACTCAGGGAGGCAAAACAGAAAAATTCAGGCCCAAGAAAAATGAGAGGATTGAACTGGATCTTCTGAATAAAGCTGAGAGCATAAAGGGCTGCCCCAACAATATGCAAGATAAGGAATAAAAAATGCCTCTGCCCACTAGCCTGGGCCCACGTTAAGATGCCTACAAAGGAAAGAGTGGGGTGATTTAAGAGAGATTGCACTGAAGCATATTCTTTACCATATGTAGAATAGATGACCAGTGGGAGATTGGTGTATGACACAGGGGACCCAAAGCAAGTGCTGTGTGACCATCTGGAGGAAGGCAGTGGGGCGCGATGAGAACACACGTGTGCCTATTCATGCTGATGTATGGCAAGACCCATCACAGTGCTGTAATGATCCTCCAATTTAAATAAATGAACAATTTCTTTAAAAAATAGTATCATACCTCCTTTCTGAGGCAATGGACAAAAGAAGAGTGTTTGTGAGCCATCGAAGCCTTCATCCTAGCCCACGCTGAAGTGTGGAGTCTTAATTCTCCTCTCAAGGGCCCAGAAATCCAAGAGTGACACATTAACCTAGACAGTGGTCTGAGACGCTGAGATCTGTAGGGTCCTGACTCACACCAACCTCAAATGGCTCAACGGGGATACAGTAGCCCAGGGGACACGGCACCCCTAAGGCAAGCTCTGCAGCAGATGAGCTAACAGCTCACCATGACCCATCACAAGAGGAACAAACCACCAAACAAGGAGAGAACTTGCATCTCAAGAATTAGGAAGAATGAGTCCATTTGGAAAAGTGTTGGAAATAAATGTTTACAATATTCAAAAAGAGAAGGAGAGGGAAAGAAGCAGCACCACTGTCTCCAGATTGAGAGCATTGTTCTATCAAAGGAGAGAGGAGGGGGCAGAGCCCAGCTTTGTGGAAAGTGCATTATATGAGAAGTGCTCACTTGTCTGGCCTGAAAGCACAGTTTGCTTTCAGAGTGAAATATCTACGCCAGGAAATGCTGTTAGTTCATGCAAGTGACATCAGGAATTATGTTGAACCACATATGGTTCAGTGGTCTTTTTCCTCAAGCTAGAAAGATTGCACTGACAAGAATAAAAAGACAATCCAATTTTCTTTGACTTCTTGGCAAACTTCAGACTGGAAGTTTTATTTGCCATGTACCAGCTTTAATCCTCTTCCAAAGGTGAAACAAGAGGCCTTGGGGAGAATTTTGATTCTCAGCGCTTCCTCTCTAGTAAAATGGCTCCTTTGTTGTAATTTTTTCCAGAACTGATAAATTCTATTAAGTTTTTTTTTCAAATCATGATTACCAAGTCGTTTTCTCTTTCCCTTGTTTCTGGTAATCTTCAAAGTAGAAAGAAATCCCCTAAGTAGAGCCAGGAGTGTCATTCCTAAAGGTTGTTGGAAGATTCAGTGATAGGGTAATCTCAGTGAATGCTGGTTGCTTACCTGCCTATCAGCTTTCAATCAATAATCTTGTGTTACATTGGCTTGGTTCATCTGTGAATCACAAACTATTTTTCATCTAAAGAATAGTCAAACCCAGCAAGTCCACTTCTGTATATATATCCAGAAAAAATGAAAACCTAATTCGAGAAGGTAGATGCATGTCAAAGTTCATAGCAGCACTATTTGCAATTAGCCAAGATATGGACAGAACCCAGGGCTTCTCAGGTAGCTCAGTGTGAAAGAATTCACCTGCCAAGCAGGAGACACAGTTTTGATCCCTGGTCAGGAAGATCCCCTGGAGAAGAGAATGGCAGCCCACTCCAGTATTCTTGCCTGCAAAATCCCATGGATGGAGGAAACTGGAAGGCTATAGTCCGTGGAGTCGCAAAGAGTCAGACATGACTTAGTGGCTAAACAGTAGCAGCAGGATACAACTCAAGTGTCCATCTATAAAGAAATGGATAAAGAAGATGTGCTGTTGCTGCGGCTGCTAAGTTGCTTCAGTCACGTCCGACTCTGTGCGATCCCATAGACAGCAGCCCACCAGGCTCCCCTGTCCCTGAGATTCTCCAGGCAAGAACACTGGAGTGGGTTGCCATTTCCTTCTCCAATGCATGAAAGTGAAAAGTGAAAGTGAAGTCTCTCAGTCGTGTCTGACTCTTCGCGACCCCATGGACTGCAGCCTATCAGGCTCCTCTGCCCACGGGATTTTCCAGGCAAGAGTACCGGAGTGGGGTGCCATTGCCTTCTCCGAAAGAAGATGTGCTAAATATGTACAACAGAATATTACTCAGCCATTAAAAAGAAATTCTGCCATTGCAGAAATGTAGATGGACCTAGAGAATATCATTCTTAGTGAAATAAATTAGCCAAAGAAATACCAATATTGTATGAAATCACTTATATGTGGCATCTAAAAACTAGTACAAGTGAAGGCATATAGCAAAACAGAACAGAATCACAGATACAGAAAACAAACTAGTGGTTAACAAAAGGGACAGAAAAGAAGGGAGGGGCAAATTTAGGGTATGGGAATAACAGATACAAACTACTATGTAAAGTTATGACCAACCTAGATAGCATATTCAAAAGCAGAGACATTACTTTGCCAATAAAGGTTCATCTAGTCAAGGCTATGGTTTTTCCTGTGGTCATGTATGGATGTGAGAGTTGGACTGTGAAGAAGGCTGAGTGCCCAAGAATTGATGCTTTTGAACTGTGGTATTGGAGAAGACTCCTGAGAGTCCCTTGGACTGCAAGGAGATCCAACCAGTACATTCTAAAGGAGATCAGCCCTGGGATTTCTTTGGAAGGAATGATGCTAAAGCTGAAACTCCAGTACTTTGGCCACCTCATGTGAAGAGTTAACTCATTGGAAAATACTCTGATGCTGGGAGGGATTGGGGGCAGGAGGAGAAGGGGACGACAGAGGATGAGATGGCTGGATGGCATCACTGACTCGATGGACATGAGTTTGAGTGAACTCCAGGAGTTGGTGATGGACAGGGAGGCCCGGCGTGCTGCGATTCATGGGGTCGCAAAGAGTCGGACACGACTGAGTGACTGATCTGATCTGATCTGATTAATGTAGAAAATAGATAAGCAAGAAGGATATATTATATAACAGAGGGAAGTATAGTTATTATCATGTAATAACTTTTAATGGAATTTAAACTACAAAAACATTGAATCACTATGCTGTACACTTGAAAATAATGTTATAAATCAACTATACTTCAATAAATTAATAAGTAGCCAAAAACACGTGACAGAGCTGATGAGTTTGCACAACCTCTTTGGACTCCTTCAGTCCTCAGCTATTTTATCATACTGCCTGTTATTAAAACCTGGGTGAGTTGCAGCTTGGCCAGCCAGACATACAGGGAAGAGTAGGCCTCCAGAAAAATCCTAAGGGACCACTATATTAAGTATTTTCAGACTAAAACTTGAATATTATCAGAGGATAGTTGATTTTCATATTTTACGGATGAAACATAAACATGTAACTGAGGATTAAATTGCATTGACTACATAAGAGAGTCACAGCTTTTCTTCCAAGGAGCAAGCATCTTTTAACTTCATGGCTGCAGTCACCATCTGCAGTGATTTTGGAGCCCCTCAAAGTCTCTCACTGTTTCAATTTTTTCCCCATCTATTTGCCATGAAGTGATGGGACTGGATGCCATGATCATTGTTTTCTGAATGTTGAGCTTTAAGCCAACTTTTTCACTCTCCTCTTTCACTTTCATCAAGAGGCTCTTTAGTTCTTCTTCACTTTCTTCCATAAAGGTGGTGTCATCGGCACATCTGAGGTTATTGATATTTCTCCCAGAAATCTTGATTCCAGCTTGTGCTTCCTCCAGCCCAGCGTTTCTCATGATGTACTCTGCATATAAGTTAAATAAGCAGGGTGACAATATACAGCCTTGATGTACTCCTTTCTCAGTTTTGAACCAGTATGTTGTTCCATGTCCAGTTCTAACTTTTGCTTCTTGACCTGAATACAGATTTCTCAGGAAGCAGGTCAGGTGGTCTGGTATTCCCATCTCTTGAAGAATTTTCCAGTTTGTTGAGATCCAAATAGGCAAAGGCTTTGGCGTAGTCAATAAAGCAGAAGTAGATGTTTTTCTGGAACTTTCTTGCTTTTTCTATGATCCAACAGATGTTGGCAATTTGATCTCTGGTTCCTCTACCTTCTCTAAATCCAGCTTGAATATCTAGAAGTTCACAGTTCACATACTGTTGAAGCCTGGCATGGAGAATTTTGAGCATTACTTTGCTAGCATGTGAGATGATTGCAATTGTGTGGTAGTTTGAGCATTCTTTGGCATTGCCTCTCTTTGGGACTGAAATGAAAACTGACATTTTCCAGTCCTGTGGCCACTGCTGAGTTTTCAAAATTTGCTAGCATATTGAGTGCACCACTTTCACAGCATCATCTTTTAGGATTTGAAATAGCTCAGCTGGAATTCCATCACCTCCACTAGCTTTGTTCATAGTGATGCTTCCTAAGGCCCATTTGACTTCACACTCCAGGGTGTCTGGCTCTAGGTAAGTGATCACACCATCATGGTTATCTGGGTCATGAAGATCTATTTTGTATAGTTCCTCTGTGTATTCTTGCCACCTCTTCTTGATATCTTCTGATTATGTTAGGTCCATACAATTTCTGTCTTTTATTGTACCCATCTTTGCATAAAATATTCCCTTGGTATCTCTAATTTTCTTGAAGAGATCTCTAGTATTTCCCATTCTATTGTTTTCCTCTATTTCTTTGCATTGATCACTGAGAAAGGCTTTCTTATTTCTCCTTGCTGTTCTTTGGAACTCTGCATTCAAATGGCTATATCTTTCCTTTTCTCCTTTGCCTTTTGCTTCTCTTCTTTCCTCTTTTCTTCTTTTCTTTTCTCCTTGGAAGAAAAGCAATGACCAACCTAGACAGCATATTAAAAAGCAGAGACATTATTTTGCCAGCAAAGGTCCGCCTAGTCAAAGCTATGGTTTTTTCAGTAGTCATGTATGGATGTGAGAGTTGGACTAAGAAGAAAGCTGAACGCCGAAGAATTAATGCTTTTGAACTATGGCGTTGGAGGAGACTCTTAAGAGTTCCTTGGACATCAAGGAGATCCAACCAGTCCATCCTAAAGGAAATCAGTCCGGAATATTTATTGGAAAGACTGATGCTGAAGCTGAAACTCCAATACTTAGGCCACCTGCTGCAAAGAACTGATTCATTTGAAAAGACCTTAATGCTGGGAAAGATTGAAGGCAAGAGGAAAGGGGTATGACAGAAGATGAGATGGTTGGATGGCATCACCGACTCGATGGACATGAGTTTGAGTAAGCTCCAGGAGTTGGTGATGGACAGGGAGGCCTTTCACGCTGCAGTCCATGGGGTTGCACAGAGTCGGATACGACTGAGCAACTGAACTGAACTGACTGAACCTAAGAGAGTACCCACCCAACAAAATGTTCCATCCCTATGTATCTAATCACTTTCTTGAATACAGAGGAGACTCTAATCCAAAATATGATCCAAAAATGAATGTTAGGTGGGAGTGATTAATATAAAGTCAGTATTCAGCACAGCAGGCAATGTTGATAGATGGCAGCTGGTTAAATAACTAATGTGGTATTGTGTTATAAAGACAAATTTCCATTCAGTAAAAAACCTTGAGATAAGATGAAGCCTAATAATCATTATGAATGTGTATGCAGGAATAAGTAGGTACCAAGCGCTACATATATTTAGCTGAAACTCAAAAAACTTAGAAATGACAGTGCTTCAGATTTCGACCTTATAAAGCTTCAGGAAATTACAGAAGAACCCTGGAATTACCAACTAGAACAAAAGAAGAAAAAACTGTCATTACCCTTAGGAGAAATCAGATGAAACATTTCCCCTGAGCACCCACTCCAGCAAGTCGTGTACTTAACACATCCTATACATCACGTCACATCACTCACACCCCTGAGGTCCAAACTAATAGCATGCCCTCAGAAATTACTAGGAAATTTAGCTTAATTTCTTTTACTATTCTTGCTTTAATAGTCATGCTACCTTAATAGGGCCTCAAATCTTTCTTTGTAACTTTTCTGAGAGAATAACAAAGGAATTCCATGTTCTTGAATTTGAGTCAGTTGGAGAGAGGTGGATGAACGTAGAGCCTGTTATACAGAGTAAAGTAAGTTAGAAAGAGAAAAACAAACATCATATATGAACACATACATATGGAATCTAGAAAAATACTGCTGATGAACCTATTTACAGAGAAGAAACAGAGACGCAGACATTGAGAAGGGTCTAGTGGACACAGAGGGGGAAGGAAAGGGTCGGTCAAATTGAGAAGAGTAGCACTGGCATACATACAGCATCAGGTGTGAAATAGACAGTTAGCGGCAAGCTGCCGTGTAACACAGGGAGCCCAGCCTGGGGCTCTGTGATGAGCTAGAGGGGTGGGATTGAGCAGGGAGGGAGGTTTAAGAGAGAGAGGATATATATATAAAATTATGACTGATTTGTGTTGTTCAACAGAGTCCACTGCAAGATTGTAAAGCAATAATCCTCAATTTAGAAAAAAACCCAGGTTCTTTCATGACACTGAGATTAATCAGAAGATCTACTGACTGTGTAAAGATTTAAGGAAAAGTAGGCCTAAAAGTTTTGCTTAAAACTCTGAGAAGGCAGTGGAAAAAAAAAAAATCAAAACTAGTCACAAAAATATCTCCATCAATCGTTCTTAAATGATTGGACTTTACCATCTGGAATCAATTGCCTTGTGATGGAGAAACAGATGTTCTATCAAGGTTGCTTTGTGATCAAACAAGCCAAGAGGAAGGGTAGGGCCAGCTTCTGAAACACACAAAGCCCTATACAGAAAGGAGAAAATGATAAAGTAGATTGTCTTTGGCCAGAAGTGAAATGAGCAAGGGTAGGAGTTATGTTTTTTGGCTCACTCATAAGCCGTCAGTCCTGTAGCTGACCAAGAATCACCTCCACAGCTAGTCCTTATGTTTCTGATACATAAGAGAACTATAATCTTATCATTACTATATGTAATTCCTCTAGATATATATTCCATGAGGGCACTGACTTTCATTGATTTTGTGCCTTGCATGAAGTAGGTCCTCATGGATGGATGGATGGATGGATGGATGAATAAAGTTGCTAACCATTGAACTACACCCTTGGCTTGGATGCCTCTCCTGTCCCTTTTAGGTTGATACCAGCCACATCCAAAGCCCCTGAGAATCCAGTATCTTGGTTTAGAAGGATGCTGTGAAGGCCATCTCCTGCAGGCCTAAGATGGAAAACACAACTGTGCAGGTTGCTCCATGGAGCTGTGACATTGATTTCTGATCTAAGTTGAAGTCCACTTTACCTCTAAAATGTGAGTTATCGGGATTTTATAAATCTTACTCTATCTGCTATTTAAAAATTAAGTCAATTATTCACGTGCAGATAATCTTAGAGTTTTAAACTGAAGTATGGAGCTGCTCTTCATTTTCTGTCCTTTTTTTAAAATAAAGGAACATAAGTTCAGAAGAATGTGAAGGAAAGCAAAAGATAAATTTTGCATGTATTTAAGTAATTTTTCTTTTTTATACTTGGTAAAATGGTAAATTATTGGCTCTCAAGAATTAAAGTAAACTTGCATTTCTGGGATAACTCCTACTTTATTACTATCTAATATGTTTTTACATGTTATTGGATTTAATATGCTGATGTCTTATGAAGAATTTGGAACCTGTATGCATGAGAAATATTGGTTTGCAATTTTCTTCCCTGTTTTGTAGTATTTTTGACAGGTTTTAGCATCAGGGGCAGGCTGGCCTCATAAAACAGGTTTGGATATATTCCCATCTCCTTTATTCTCTGAGAAAGTTTGTATAAGATTGGTCTTTCTTAAATATGTACTAAAATTCAGCACTGAAACCATCTGGGCCTGGAGTTTTCTTAGAGTCAAAGACCAGTTTTGGGAACACATTTTACTCTTACCCAACTCACCTGAGAGAATGAATAATAAACATCTTCTCTTGGCATTTCATTTAAAACTTTTGAGCCACTGTTATTCAATCATCAGTGATGGTGACCAGGAATAACTTGTGAATTACTGGGATCAAAAATAGATATGATGTTCACAGGAAAAAAAATGTTCCATTTTCTATTTTGGATGAAAGATGACCTGATTAGACCAGAGAATTAAAAGCCCAGTTAGGTAATCCAAACTCAAATCCAGCAAGTCAAGGCCTGGGTGACCAACACTCTCAATGTTTTTCAAAGTACACACAGTATAATTTGTCTTTTTTGTCCCTGGCACTCTGATTACTGCCCATGTTCCTAATTTCTAGCAAAAAATAAAATATCACCGAGTCAGTCAGTGCATTGAAATCAGTTCAGTGAAGTAAAAACTGCCAAGAGCAGGCAGATTTGTATTATAGATACATATAATTTCTGGTTTTAACCCCCTATTCCCAAATGCAAGTCAGATTTTCAGGACTCTGTTTCACTTGTGCACATAGCCAATGAATGCAGATGACTCCATAAAAAAGAGATTATGTATACTTTCAATGTATCATTTTGTACATTTTTCCATCCTCAATTATAAGTCTCAACAAACAGAACGTTTGGTCTACCTGTCATTCAGTCTCCAAGTTGTTTCCGATTCTTCATGACCCCACGGACTGTAGCATGCCAGGCTTCCGTGTCTCTCACCATCTCCAAGAGTTTGCACAAATTCTTGTCCACTGAATCAGTGATACCATCTGACCATCTCGTCCTCTGCCACCTTCTTCTCCTTCTGCCTCAAGTCTTTCCCAGCATCAGGGTCTTTCCCAATGAGTCAGTTCTTCATATCAGGTGGCCAAAGTATTGGAGTTTCAGCTTCAGCATCAGTCCTTCCAGTGAATATTCAGGGTTGATTTCCTTTAAGATTGACTGGTTTTATCTCCTTGCTGTTCAAGGGACTCTCAAGAGTTTCTCCAAGCATCAATTCTTTGGTGTTCTGCCTTCTTCATGCTTCAGCTCTCATATCTGTACATGACTACTGGAAATACCATAGCCTTGGTCTACCTAAAGGACTATAAAATGCATTAGATTGAATGCATCAAAAGCCACTCAAAGGTGTTCCTACCAAAGGATGAAACATGGTTATAAAGAAATAAGATTGAATTATAATAAATGAACTATTTTCATTTCTTCTGTTCGCTGTGTCCTACTTCCAGTGAGTATACAGTCTTATTCTAAGTAAGGAACCCTACTCTTAGATGCCTTTGGAAGCTACACCCATTCTCCCAGTGGAGTGATTTGGGTCACAGTTAACAGATGAGAGGCAGCACTTGTAGCTCAAATGGTAAAGAATCTGCCTGTGATGCAGGAGACCAGGGTTCAATCCCTGGATTGGGAAGATCCTCTGGAGAAGGGAATGGCAATCCACTCCAGTATTCTTACCTGGAGAATTCCATGGACAGAGGAGCCTAGAGGGCTAAAGTTCATGGGGTTGAAAAGAGTTGGACACGACTGAGAGACTAACACAGTAACAGATGAGAGCCATTACTGACTGTGTTGGATAATCTCCATTTGCCCCTCCAGAACTACTCTCTGTACCTCCCCACTTAGCCTGTGTCCTGAAAGACTGGTCTGTATGGGCTGTATTAAGGCTTCCCGGTTGTCTAGTTTTCTCTCAGATTTGGCCAAAGGGAAGTACTGTCAGAAACTGGACGGCTGGGACTTCCCAGTGGTCAAAACTCTCAGCTTCCAGTGCAGGGGGGAGAAGGTTCAATTCTTGGTTGGGGAACTAAGATCCCACGTACTGCACAGCACAGTCAAAACATATTAAATTTTAGCAAATTGGAAGGCAAAGAGAACGAGCTCAGAGATGTGGTTGTCTTCCTCCTCCAAAGTCCCCAGCTCCAGAGAGTGTAAGGGCTCCCCATCCCTTGTTGATTTCCCATTATCCTTCTCACATATTTTGTAAATAGACCATTTATGAAAGACTCCTCAACCACACACACACAGTGTGAGTTGGTAATATGTTTCTTGCCCAAATACTAATTAATAAAGGAGTCAAGTCTTCCGAACAAAGTAGGTGATCAAGCTAGGTGGTGTGTCTTTTAGCATAAAAGATAGACTATATAATCATGAGAGTAGTTTTTGGAATCGCTCATTCATTGGCTCTGAAGTACTTTCCAAAACAGAAGTTCAAAAATTGTTTATAGCATATTCCAAATACCTAGTCTCTGAAGGTAACTACTTTGATGGAAGCGCCCTTCATTTAGCTATTGAATTTCTGGATGTTTGCTGCTTTTAAACATCTCAAGACATTATCATCACATTTTGTGATTTTAAAAATGAATATTTCTCATTTAAAAAATAGGTACTTTGGAATTCCTGAATGTAAAATCAAATTTGGGTTTAATACTGGTCCAGACAGTAAAACCAGGAAATAGCTTATTGCTAAAAAGAGAGACGGAGAGAGAGAGGAAAAAAAAAATGAGAAAGAGATGTGTGAGAATAGATTGGACATAACAGGACACTAAGAAAGAAATAAGATTGCTTCCAACAAACACTTGATTAAGTAGATGTAAGTAAAATTTTCATATTGTAAGGAATGGGTTGTCTTTGTAAAATCTGCATATGCTTGCAGAATCCTTGGTTTCTTTAGACTTTAAAAAAAAAAAAAAAAGTTTTCTTTTTTTAAAGGACTCAATACCTAAGACAAAAAGTTGAAACCTGACCTAGTGGCCAGTTCCCTATTTGGAGCCACTTAATTTCATAAAGCTGGTGTTAAGCTATTCTCTTTCTTTCTTCTGTACATAATGTACTATATTGAGCTGTTATTGTGGCTTAAAAATACATGACGAACATTTTGAATGTTCTCAGTGTTTTTAATTTAGATTTGCACAATCATAGAAATTAGAGATGGAAAAACTAGGATTCTTCCTTTTAATATAAACCGTAGACCAAGGTTTGAGGCTTGGTTCCTCTTTTTCTGATTAATGAGGCTGGGGAGAGGGAGTGTGAAGAAAACCCTTTGGGCCATTGCTTCCATTATTTCAGGATTTCTGAACTACTGTTATCTCTTTAATGGAGCACCATTACTTCAGTAATTTATCCTGAAGACCTAACAAATAATGTCTCTCTCTTGGCATTACATTTTAAACTTATTGGTTGACAAAGGCTATGTCTCTATGAACTGCAGTATATTTGAGCAAAGGATGTTGTCGCTGCAATTAACTATAATATCAAGATTGGCCTTAAAAAGGCAGCAACCATGGAATTCTCCAATCCCTTGTGTTTGGGGCCATAGAGACAACAAAATCCAGCCTGTCTTTTAGTCATATTTAATTCATATGATGGAATATTGGCACACATAGAATCCTATGTAGCTTATTTTGTTAACAATGATCTATATCTTTAATTCCTTTAATCTGCTCATAGCTCAATGTTTCTTTTTTTTTTTCTACTTGGAGCAAATGGTCTTTTAAATCCTCTATTCCTTTGGAGATTCTCCTAGTTTGGCTTTCTTTTCTCAAGTACAGCTCCATTTTAAACTCAGATAGCTGAAAGGAACCTTATAAATCATCTAGTTGCTCATCTCATTTCAAATATGAGGACATTAAACCCAAAAAGTGATTTGCTATTATTATGCTCAAACTTTCTCCTGATATTCACTAACAAGGTACAATGTACTGTAATTTTAACAATAACATTTGAAAGAGAATATAACCAACTTTCTAGAAGTTTCAGCCAAGTTTTTTTAACAGTTTGAAATTCTACTAAAATGTCCTATTTATTTCAAATTGGTTATTTCAAAACCAAACTCATAGTTAAGACTGTCTCGTTTCAATGTAAACTGATAGCAGATCAAGACTGATTCAGCCCTGATCAAATGCTGTGTTCAGTTCAGTTCAGTTGATCAGTCGTGTCTGACTCTTTGTGACCCCATGAACCACAGCACGCCAGGCCTCTCTGTCCATCACCAACTCCCAGAGTCCACCCAGACCCATGTCCATTGAGTCGGTGATGCCATCCAACCATCTCGTCCTCTGTCGTCCCTTTCTCCTCCTGCCCTCAATCTTTCTCAGCATCAAGGTCTTTTCCAATGAGTCAGCTCTTTCCATCAGGTGGCCACAGTATTGGAGTTTTAGCTTCAACATCAGTCCTTCCAATGAACACCTGGGACTGATCTCCTTTAGGACGGACTGGTTGGATCTCCTTGTAGTCCAAGGGATTCTCAAGAGTCTTCTCCAACACCACAGGTCAAAAGCATCAATTCTTTAGCGCTCAGCTTTCTTTATAGTCCAACTCTCACATCCATACATGAATACTGGAAAACCTATAGCCTTGATTAGATGGACCTTTGTTGGCAAAGTAATGTCTCTGCTTTTAAATATGCTATCTAGGTTGGACATAACTTTTCTTTCAAGGAGTAAACGTCTTTTAATTTCATGGCTGCAGTCACCATCTTCAGTGATTTTGGAGCCCAAAAAATAAAGTCTGACACTGTTTCCACTGTTTCCCCATCTATTTCCCATGAAGTGATGGGATCAGATGCCATGATCTTCGTTTTCTGAATGTTGAGCTTTAA
>NW_011494718.1:2817223-2818247 GCF_000754665.1 Bison bison bison
CTCTTTAGTTTTTCTTTGCTTTCTGCCATAAGGGTGATGTCATCTGCATATATGAGGTTATTGATATTTCTCCCAGAAATCTTGATTCCAGCTTGTGCTTCCTCCAGCCCAGCGTTTCTCATGATGTACTCTGCATACAAGTTAAATAAGCAGGGTGACAATATACAGCCTTGACGTACACCTTTTCCTATTTGGAACCAGTTCCATGTCTAGTTCTAACTGTTGCTTCCTGACCTGCATTTGGTTTCTCAAGAGGGAGGTCAAGTGGTCTGGTATTCCCATCTCTTTCAGAATTTTCTACAGTTTATTGTGACCCACACAGTCAAAGGCTTTGGCATATTCAATAAAGCAGAAATAGATGTTTTTCTGGAACTCTTGCTTTTTCGATGATCCAGTGGATGTTAGCAATTTGATCTCTAGTTCCTCTGCCTTTTCTAAAACCAGCTTGTACATCTTGAAGTTCACAGTTCACATATTGCCGAAGCCTGGCTTGGAGAATTTTGTGCATTACTTTACTAGCGTGTGAGATGAGTGCAATTGTGTGGTAGTTTTGAGCATGCTGTGTTAGCTAGCTATATTTTCATATATGTCTCACTTCCTCCTTACCAGATATATAATATATGATTATATTATATATTATATATATTTATATATGATTATAGTATATATTATAATACATTATTAACATAATATTATATATATATATACATTATTGCTGCTGCTAAGTTGCTTCAGACGTGTCCGACTCTGTGCGACCCCATTGACGGCAGCCCACCAGGCTCCCCCGTCCCTGGGATTCTCCAGGCAAAAACACTGGAGTGGGTTGCCATTTCCTTCTCCAATGCATGAAAGTGAAAAGTGAAAGTGAAGTCATTTAGTCCTGTCCGACTCTTAGCAGCCTACCAGGCTCTGCTGTCCATGGGATTTTCCAGGCAAGAGTACTATAATTAATTATATATAATATATAATTATAATATGTTATATATAATATATAATTATATAATATAATAATATAGTATATAAT